>NC_087218.1:2551161-2594438 GCF_015104395.2 Macrobrachium nipponense | reverse complement strand
ATAGAAAGTGCAGGGCACAGTATCGCTGAACAGTATAAAAGTAAAATCAACATGCAATTTTGGGGAACTTGCAGACTGATACCGCTCATTTTTAGACTATGTCAGACGCAGGTTGTGTAAAAACAATGTTATTTTTTGTGACTAACACACACACTATATGATAATAGTATACGTGTACTACTACATGCGACTTTTGAAGACCTACTTTCCGAAACTTATTTTAAGCGGGTCGCATCATACAGGGAATATAAAATTAGCGTGTATATTATTCACGAATACTTATAAGTATCGTATTATATAATATGACGTATTATATAATATATCGTATTATAAAACATGACGAATACAGTTTGTATCTATTCCATGGATCTTTTAATAAAAAGGTTTGCTTTATTTCACCGTATCCATTAACCTGTTAAGCGTCCGCCCCTGATGAGCTCGCTGCTAACGTACCGTCACGCTTTTTTTGTAATCAGCGATCATAGCACTGATGATAGTTTTTCAAAGTTAATATTGATTTTTATGCTTGTTATTCATACTGTAATTAACTGTAGGAAATTCTCTCTCTCTCTCTCTCTCTCTCTCTCTCTCTCTCGGAGTCCAGTCACTCGGCAAAGAAAAGTCATCTTCACTCCCGCAATTGGAAGAAAAGTTAGCTCAAATAGGTTATCAATATCACACTCCTCATCTAGTATTTGATTGATCTCACCTGAAGAAATATGCCTCCTTTTTTTCTTTGGGACATTCATTGTGAAAGACGCGAAATCCAATTTGTCTCGATAAACGCCCGAAGCGTATTGAAAGAAAACCAA
The DNA here is from genome assembly GCF_015104395.2 of Macrobrachium nipponense. NCBI lineage: Eukaryota > Metazoa > Arthropoda > Malacostraca > Decapoda > Palaemonidae > Macrobrachium > Macrobrachium nipponense. Next base: position 2,593,626 of record NC_087218.1, on the reverse strand, counting down.
CAGGGACAGGCAGTTTTTTAGCATAAGCGACCACCAGGAAAGAGTTGCCAGGCTGGAAATAAGTTTCCCATGTGCTGAGAGTGTTACCAAATGATGTTCCTACACTTTCTATACGAGTAAACGTATTATTACGGGGCTGACGGCTTGACAAGCACAGTTAAAGTCTTGAACGTATATCCCGTTGAAGGCGCTACCGAGTAGATCGCGGTAAACGTATTATTACGTGGGTGACGCTTAACAGGTTATTATTGCATGTACAGTATTCTCATATTATTGTTATATTATCATTATGTGAAATACAAACGTAGTGATCATGCGCTATATGCGTGTTAAGGCTTCCGTGAAACAAAGATAGCATTCGGTTATTTTGGTTTAGGGATCAATTTCCATTTAAAGATAACCTTGGGGGAAAGTTTCGTCCCATCTGCCATACACGCTCAAATATATGCTTTCATGCTCAATAGTTTTGATTAAGATACATTAATCTCATTCGTTTACGGTCGAATTTGATGGGATATATCGAAGTTAAGGAGAGTTTCATCCATGTGCCAGATGCACAATAATTTAGCCATTTGTCATCTTGAACATGTTTTCTCGGCTTCAGTTTCAACTTGCAGCTTAAATTTAGCAATACATACTTCCTTAATTGCTGGTTTCTTCTCCATAACGAATGTGTAAATATTTAAGCCCTATGCTACTTTGAATTGCAACATAAGTACGGTAATTTGTTACTGTCGTACGATGGTTGAAATGCAAGTAAAGCTGCTGTTTTTATCCGATTCGGCTGTTCTTAGCAGAGAAGTTCGCTGTAAAAGTAGTATACAATCGAGAATAGAAAAGAAAAATTAGCTCATTTTGTCGCATTTAAAGCAAAATGCACAAAATTATTTCCAACTAAGGCAGCAGATACCTGATTTTGCAAAGAAATTAGATAGCTGATTCTGCGAACCTGTTTAAAAAAAAAAAAAGGAAAAGGTGAAAGTAAAAATTAAAAATGAAGATAAAATTACACAAGGACTCTATGTTTTGTCTCGCTACTTTTCCCTTGTCAAACGATTTGTAACCCACAGCACCTTTTCAACCACTTTTTTTTTTTTTTTTTTTTTTTTGACACTCGAGTTTGTATTAAGCTTACAGTTTCCTTTGTATGTAGCAAGAATTTTTCTTCGTCCTAGTCCTTGAGTTACGGATAGTAAAAATAAAGGAGTCCCCAAACTGAAAACCATAGAAATAAGGAAAGAGTAAGTAAAATATGGCACAGCTTTGGTTTGGCAGAATTTGCAAGTGTAAATAATGCAAAGCAACCTATTCGACGCAATCTTGACTTTCCACAGACGCTAAGGAACGACCAGAATTAAGATGAATTTTTCCCTCCTAGTCCACTTCGTGTGCGTGCGCGTGTCGTAATATTTAAAATCAAGAGTTTTTCCTTCCTAAAAATAAACATACCACTGTGTGCATCAGAGTGACATAACACCTGTATGCATTAGAGTGAACAAGTGCTAAAGTTTTTCTTTTGTTTATACGTAAGTTTGGAGAGAGTGAGAAAGAGACTGTGTGGCAATAGGGTGTAGACGATGCGAGAGAGAGAGAATATGGGCAGTAGTTACACAGATGTCATTCAAGTGGTTTGCGTACACTCTGCCGTATAAACGACTGTGACATCAGAATTTTTAACGGTAAGGAATAATTCTGATTCAGTTATTTTTGTTTCATTCGTTAAGTTCATTCTTCTAAGTAGATAATGATGATTGCATTCGACTTCTTAAATATGAATACCGTTCAACGAAATTTCCCGGCCCTTTTATATTGAGTAGTACTACACGTACCATAGATTACTTGATAAGTAGTCTATGCTAGACGTCCTATTCGTCTCTCTTAGATAGCTATGGAAAAGGTGAGGACGCAAATACTTTCAAATTAGGAGGAGGAAAAGCAAATGCCATTGATGAAAAGGTTAAAGTTCGCGTAATTATTCAAGTTCTTCAATGAGGAGTGTTCCAGTGGCCCTATGGAAATCCCGCGTCAAAAATAAGAATGAAACTAGGCGTGATCCTACCTCCAGCTTACTCGGGTGCGTGCTAAATTTAACTACTGTCAGGCGTAGTTTCACCAACGAAAATTAAAATAATCTACCATATTTTTATAAAATAAATGTTTTACATTTTGACGTTGATGTGATAAACAGATAAAGAATCCCATTTAATAACCTCGCAAAGACCTTAATGAATATGTTATTGTTCTGTAGTTAATATTTTGCTCCTTAAGATTACGGCTTTACGTTCATTTTATCAAAACACTATAGAATCTAGATGCTGATGTATACTCCAAAGCCACACGGCCAGGAATGGTGACATTACATTGTGTACATTTTTTTCACTTGAAGAATGTTGTAATTTATAGTAATTCCTCGTTTTAACGTTTAATTTATTGATTATTTTTACTTGGGTGTTCTGTCAGGTGTAGGCCACAGTATTATGGAGGTTTCAATGCAGGCTACAGTGTAATGGAGGTTTTACTGTACAGTATTATGGAGGTTGTATTGTACAACTGTGATCGGAAACGTTTATCATTTGTCATCCGCGTCATGCCATCCGGATAAAAGTAGTTCAAAAGGTTTATATAACCCCGGATTCCCGGAAGTTCAAAAGTCGGTTACAAAATTACGAGAAAACATGAAATACTGCATAGTAATCACCATTCGATTTAGTGATATTTCATGTATACTATTTTATCACCAGGTTTAGGTATACCATAATTTCTTTCCAAATGCTAGGCCCCGGGAGGACGCTTCCAAAATTTCTGGAATCTTCAGATGAAATTAAGCAGCCTTCATGTTTGAAAGCAGATCTCAACGAAAGTACGCTGAACCTCAGTCTAGGGTTTATTGAAGTATTTGTATAGAATAATCCCTTCATTGGTTCCAGATCGTATTATTTTTTTCTTTTTTTTTTCTGTTAGCTAATACAGAAGTATAGGTCTATGTAGCTAGTGATTTAGAACATCATGGTCCTATTGTGGTGCCATATTCGAAACTTGTCTTCGCAATCATTACAGTTACTGCAATCAAAGTGCAGAGAAGAATGAAAATAAAAAGATAATTATTTATTTATTTCTTGCATTGAGATATGAAGATCACTTTAAACGGTAGCTGTTTTATACGCATAAAAGATATCGGCGTTGTTAATTTCAAACAGCCATCACTATCGGGTGATGCAAGTGTAAGCGTTTATTCTTGATATATCTAGTCATGTATTTATTACATCTGTGAGAGCACATAATAGTTATATGTTTCCACATGTGTGGATCAGGGCTGTTGTTTTAAGTATGCCGAAGCTAGAACATAACTTTACTCTTTCTGTTTCCCGAAGTTCAGTTGTAACCATTCTTTCATGATATGATATATTAGGTTTTTGCTGAAGTCATTTGTTTGATGACACCATTTGATTCTCTCACTCTCTGCAATTCACACTATTTGTTGATTGCATGTGATGCCAGTTAGTCTCGAATGTGGCTTCGGAAACGAGGTTTCCTTTTATAAGTATGTAGACTCTGTCACAACGCCCACTGGACACTTGCCGCGAACATTCGTAATCGGCGTCCTGGTCTTTTAGAGCGGCCGAATGATTAATGGGATTGGCACGTGGGCAATATCTCTCTCTCTCTCTCTCTCTCTCTCTCTCTCTCTCTCTCTCTCTCTCTCTCTCTCTGTTGGAGGTGGGGACGGCGGGGCGAGAGACCGCTGTCTATTTTGCCATCGCAAACTTGAAGAATATTGGGTCTCTGGGTCCCGCTAGAGGGTTAGTGCCGTTAGTACTAAAAGCATCTTTGCAGCGTTCCTTCGACCCCTAGCTGCACGCCTTTTCGTTTACTTTTACTGTAGTACCTCCTTTTATATTCTCTTTCTTCCATCTGCCTTTCCACTCTCTGCTAACAGTTAATTCATTGTGCAATGCGAGGTTTTTCTCCTGTTACAGCTTCTAAACCATTCTGCTCTCGATATACTTTCTAGTCTTGAATGTCACCATAGGCCCCAGCGCTTGGCCTTTGGCCTAAATTCTATATGACTAACAACCATTAGTTTACATGATGCATTCGCTTTGCCTCCCCCCCAAAAAAAATTGTAAATAAGTATTTTCCCCTAGTATTTAATTAATAGCATTTGTGTACAGCATTTTCATGATAATAGTAATCCCCTAACAAGATTGTAAGGTTTTTTGAATATTTAATTGTTGATGATAAGGGATTTGGTAATGACCGAAGGTGGCTATTTATATTTTTTTTCTTAACACTTGTAACTTCCCTCTTTTATTATATTCTGTAATCAGCTGCATAGGAGACCAGGTGTCTGAAACTGTGGTGAATTTTAACGTTTTTAATAATCCTCCTAAATACAATGGTTTTGTTTTTATATAAAGTGAATGTTTGGAGCCTGAATTTAACTTGTTTACATAGCGAGTTGTGATTTGTATAATGGTCACTCATTCCTGTCGGGTTTCAGACCGTTTCGGGTCATTCAAAGATCCAGAACGCATTTGTTACTGGTTGTTTAATATTAATGTTTTCCCTGCCATGTAGTTGGTGTGTTTTTGTAGTACTATAGATGATAAGAGTAACTTTTTGTCCTCGGTTTCAAATCATTTCCCCTTGGGTGTTTGCAACGTTCGTTATTTGAGCGTTGATATGCATAATGTTCAAATTGTATCTCATTCACAGAGACAAAGATAGTTTAGACGGTTAATATCCCTTTGTATCGAGTATAGTTTGCGTGACGTCTTATCATTCAGTGAGCGGAATAGTCATGATTTTTATCATAAATTTATGCAATTTCTTTATGAACAAACCTCTAACATTCACGAACCTTCATTTCTTTGATTGCAGATGCAGCTTGGTCCTTCAAGTATTTTGGGATTAGTCATCATTTTCCCTCGCGTTTGTTGGTCTCGGTACGAAGCTCTCTCAGGTGATCAAGTAAGGATTGAAAAGGTGCCATTTCTGGCAGGTACAGAACAGAAGCATTCCTCAATAGACAACAGTCTTATATTCTATTCCTATCCGGTGATGCGGATGGAAATCAATTTACCTTGACCAAAGAAGCCATGAGGTTTTGTTTTAATTACCCACGGCCATCGGCAGCCTTCCCTTGTGAAAGTAAAAGAGGAAAAAGTCAACAGTCTCCCTCCACAGCCTCAGCGATGGGATAAATGTAGGCTTACTCCGGAATAATTGTACCACAGAAAAGAGAATAAGGAGATCAAATAAGATCTTCCGAAATAATGATTGATATTGTGATAACAATTTTTGATTAAAGAAAGTTAATTTACTAAGATGAAGAAGCAAGTAGCTACACAACAAAAGTAAGGTTTCAAAGTATTGTTGCTCTGCAGTGGTATAGTACAGTGGGTAGCACTCGGAGTTTCCAACCTCTGACAGATAATGAATAATAAATTATACTCAATTTGAACTCGTCCGTTAATAACCTGGGATTAGTGAACTGATCCATCGTCCATAGACTATTGTCACTTTTTTTCTGCTTGTAGGTATGGGAATTACAAGGAGAGGTTGGACTTGTATCAACAATGCTCGGTAGCAAGGGACTCGTTGACATATTGGACGAATCTGGACCCAGGAGGATGATTAGAGTCCGTGCTAAACACTCGGCAGAAGTCCTGTTGACGCTGCTTCAGAACAATCTGTCCTACAAGATTCTGGTTGAAGATCTCGCCTCTTACCTGAAGGTCGGTATGCAGTCAATGGAGACGATTTCTTGATAATTTTCTTAGCGAGGAATAATTATTCTGTTTAACTCACTCGCAGAAACATAGCAACTTAACATGATTAACTGGTTTGTGATAAATAGGAGCAAGTTCTTAAATGTTAGTCTATCTCCCATAAATCGCTTCGAGTGGGTTGGCCAAGACACCATTGCTGGAAATAAGCATAGCCACTGTGACAGTCTAATGAAGATTCCCTCTCTTGTGCAGCCTCTTTCCTTATTATCACATACACTGATAAGTTGGTATAATGAATATAGTATAACACCCCTGTCCATCCTCATCACAACAACTTCCACCATTTCATTGTAATGAGGGGGTAGCTACCATGTCTGGCATGCGGTTAATCAGTCACTAGCGAGGGATTTAATGCAATGTAGCAGTTACTTAAGTTCTTTGCAGCGTCCCTTCGGCCCCTAGCTGCAACTACTTTCGTCCTTTTACGCTACCTCCGTTCATATTCTTTTTTCCATCTTACTGCCCACCCTCTCCAAACAATTGTTTCATAGTGCAACTGCTTTGAGGTTTTCTTCCTGTAACACCTTTCAAACCTTTTACTGTCAATTTCCGTTTCAGCTCTGAATGGCCTTAGCTGCCCCAGTGCTTGGCACAATGCCAAAAATCTATATAAATCAAATCAAATCAAAATCAGGTCACTATCGTATTTCTTTTACATTAACCTTCTCAACTTCTTTACCTTTCCCTCTACACGATACTAACATTAGGTACTTTGATATATCTGTAAGCCTTCACTCACTGACTTAACATTTGGTTTGGCTCATCCTGTTCCTCATCCACCTGGTCAAGGGTGTGGGTATATAAGCTATTCATAAGCTTTTGCTTCTGCTTGTACTGTTTCTGTGGCCCATAGGGTTCTTTATTACTTCCGTAAATCTAATTTTCCTCCTTTCATCTTGATGGATCTACAGCTTGCAGTTATAGTAAAAAGACCACTCACTCTGCCTCTCATATGTCAGCTAATTCTTCTCTCAGCTGGTCCATTTCACTGTGTCGAGATCGTCCCACTCTGACCTTGCCTAACGTCCTCCCAAGTACTTTCTGGAAGTAAGGTTTGTGGGGTTCTTGCGTCTTGAAAAGATTAGTAAGGCGTCGGGCCAAAACTGTGCTCACGCTCAGTTTCTCAAGCATTTTGCAGTAACTTGGCTTATTCCTGAGGTAGAGTGAACTGGACATTAAACAAAATTTGTGGCCTGATATTTTGTTAATATAAAAATTGTAACAATATGTGACAATAACATATATATGTACATATTAGATAATTTTAATTTATTGCAGGAGAAGGAAGGACAACCAAGAAGAAGATCGTCAAACACTTGCTCCAGCTCATCTTGCCCTCGGCCGTTGTCCGATTCTTACATGACCCTCGATCAGGTAGTCCTAATAAATAGCGTATTATCCAGCCTGACCAAAAATTTCATAGAGAAGAGAAGCACAAAGTTTAATCGAGTCATCATGTATCCGAGTCTTTTCTTACCTTTTACGCTTTCTGCTTTATTTTTCATTCAGATTGAATGGTACTTGAAAGAGCTCAACACGACACATTCTTCCCGACTGAGCGTAACTTCCATTGGCAAATCGATAGAAGGACGTGACATTTGGCTGGTACACATCAGACCACGAAGGTGCAGTGTGGGTGGCGCGGTTTGGATAGAAGCGGGTAAGGTCTTTTCCTAGCGCCGTTTCAAATTAACACATTGTAGTTAGATTTAGTGGCATTAATTTATAGTTTTAGATTGAGAGTGGTGGTATTTTGTGGTTGTTAGATTGAGAGTGGTATTATTTTATAGTTGTTAGGTTTTGAGTGGTGATATTTTCCCGTCGTTAGATTTAATGGTATTTTGCATTGATAACATTTAGATTCTTCTATTTTTAATAGCCACACTTGCTTCTTAATTACTCAGTATCCTAATGGTTTATTTGCAATTTCGTATTCAAGATTACTTATGGAAAGTTTATCCGAAAATATTAGGTAATAAAGAATATATAGGTCATTGTGCCATTGGATGGCGAATTTGAATTGTGAAATCTCTGGAAATTGATTGTTTGTTGAGTGTCATCTAGTTGTGGAGCCACGTATTCAGTCAAAAGGTCAAGGTGTAAACATCTGCAGTAATTGATATCTCGAAGGAAATCGGACCAATGATTGCACATGTTCCCACACTACACATTCCCCTTTGAAACTATCACGATGACGTTCAACTAGTCACATGGGGATTTGTTCTGATCCTCAGATTCGTCACTTTGTGTTTTCAGTTTCCCTGTAACACGAAAGGCTGCCTCATCATTCAAACAAACTAGCCCGAAGAACGTTTCATCTTCCAGCATGTTAACTGCAAACTCTCTTTCGTCTTGGTTTATCAATTGGCTCTCGAGTACCTGTATGAGTTGCACTTTGTAAGCGTACAATCAATCGTAAGTCGTAGGATTTTGTGCAATGTTGAACGTGGTAGCTATAGGCCCAAGTGTTCGGCAGCAGTACGGAGGGAGTTTGTAGGAGAACGATCAAAAGCTTGTCTTACACGATCGATGTTTTCTGAAGATGTTGCTGGTCGTCCACTCCTGCCTTTATCCAACATTGTCCCTGTCTCCATAAAATACTTAGTTCTATAGTTTCGCCGAGTCTGCTTATCCGATTTTGTTTTGATAAATCATGAAACACATTGTGCCTTTTCTTGAGGAGCACTGGCTATTTTTTTAGGGGTTCATTTAACAGTACCTCTTTCATCGTGAAGGGCACATGATATACACTAATGCAGTGTGATGAAAAACTTTGATAACTGCTGAGTACATAGAACAAATCAGATTAAGATATCTTATCAATGGCTTTTGTAGTATGTATTTATGTGTATGTATTATATTGTTTTAATGTAAATGGGATTGATGGATACCCTGTATATTCTAAGGAAACTTCATAATGAAAACGAGTGACTCACCGTGATCTGACTACCCCTATAGGTATTCACGCTCGTGAATGGATATCGCCAGCTGTGATTCTTCATGAGTTCCTTGTTTTTAGAAGACTGCTCCCGAATAGAAACCCACCCTGGACATTTCATCGTCCAATAATGGCTAATCCTGATGGGTACCTCTATTCGTGGACATCTAATCGTCTTTGGCGGAAAAACAGAAGAATAAATAGTGGTGGTTGTGATGGCGTTGATCTGAACCGCAACTGGGACTTTAAGTTCGGCCTATTTGCATCAGACAACCCTTGCAGCGAGGATTATCGAGGCTCTGCTGGATTCTCGGAACCAGAAACCCAAGCCCTCAAAGATGCCATGTTGGCAGTTGCAGGAACGTCCAACCTCTTGATGGTGATAACCTTTCACAGCTATGGCCAGTACATTCTGTACCCTTGGGGATGGACGACTGAAGAAGCTCCTGACACTCAGAAAATGATCGGAAGGGAGAGCTCTGGGCGACTGCCGCCAAGAAAAGATATGGGACTGTGGTATCAAGTGGTCAATGCGGGAGGCGGTCTGTATCTAGCTTCTGGAACCACTGATGATTGGGCAAAAGGTGTACTACACGTGAACTATTCCTATACCGTAGAGCTAAGAGACGAAGGTGCTCAAGGGTTCGTTCTATCGCCAGATCAAATCAAGCCATGCAGTGAGGAAATATGGGATGGAATGAAAATATTGCTGAGAGCTGTAGGACCAGGGGAACATATCTTTCTGTAGAGATTAAACGGATCACCTGAAAAAAAGCGACCCCAACACACGCTGGGGTCGCTTTTCTTCAGGTGGAAAATATTGGGGTCGCTTTTTTCTTAAGGTGAGGAATTAACAGGGATTACAGTAAGGCCGTGGCGGAACGGCGCTTCGCACCTTATCCGCATATTTAAAGATTCTTGGCAAGCTCGGTATGTGGCAAGAGGTAATGTTGCGCTGCGTGCGCTAGCCACAGGGATTACAGTAGGTTTGATTATTTTTGTACTGAAATTCCAAGACAATACGCTTTTGATTAACTATTGATTGTTTGTCTAAATTTGTGTTTTTAACAAATGTTAATAAAGCAGTTTTTAATGAATATATATCTATATTTTTTTTCTCCTTTTTTCTATAATATTAAAGTGGGCACCTGAAGATTGGAGACACCAACAAGCAGGGGTCGTTTATCTTCAGGTGGAAAATATTGGGATCGCTTTCCTTCAGGAGGAAAATATCGGAGTCGATTTTCTTCAGGAGAGGTATTAGGGGTCGCTAATCTAAAGGTGATCCGATTAAACGCATACAGTGAAGGTAACCAGACTATCGGGTCATTGTATCTTCTTGTTCTTTATGCAGCTGCTATTCCAGTGTTTTATTGCTATCTTTTCATTTTATCAGGTTATGGACATTCGTACAAAGATAAAAGGCCTTCAGTAATGAATTAGATCATTCTTCCGTTCATATACTGTTCTTGAAATATCCCGATTAAACAGCATACTATCTGTTTATGTCAAAGTCGAAATCATTCACGCACCTCAAATGGCTTGGAAGACCTATCTTGTAGAAGCTTCCACGCAGTCCTAAATAATTACCACCAATTTGAGGAATACACTTTTTCTTTTTTTATATTGTGCGGAAAAATCTTCGTTTGAATTTGTTACTCAAGCAATATTCTGTTGATATTTATCCAGACTAACTTTTTGGAGAGAATGCTTTCAAAAAGGAAGTGAGTCTCTGTAACTGGCTTTTTATTTTGCTCTGCGAATTTTTTTTTTGTTTCTTTGTTTTAACTACCACAGACAAAATTACTTCCTTTATTACTCAATTTCTCTTTCAACGACCATATCATGCTTAGGGGAAGGACCTAAGCTGGCATAAGGTAAATTTAACTTATAAATACTATAAAAAATGTATTAGTGATTATTAACTACACGTTGGAGGAAACCACTTCATCATATGTGTCCACCAGTGAACAATCTGGAATTGTTTTATCACGAGGAAATATAACATTTATTTGTTTGGTTTTTGTTTCACCCAGAATAAAGAAAAGGAAAAGTTAAATACATACCGACTAAGTTGCAAGTTAATGAATCCAACGATGTTAGAATATAAAGAAATGCTACGCCATGTGTGACAAAGAAGAAATAAGACATAATAGAGAAAAAGACACCCAAAAAGTTAGACACCGCAGACGCAACGGGGGCGCCGTTGCAAAGGGAAAGCCCATGAACCCCTACACCAGTTATGTTACGTCATGAGGCGTCTCGTGGTTGCCATAGTAACAGCGTCGTTATTGTTGAACTTGCATCATAGCGACCCTCACAACATCATGGAAACACTGTATCCTTTTAAGGGCTATTTGTTTAAATAGCTTTTCATTTGCTATTCAAGATGAAATGAAGTGAAATAATCATCTACCGTCGTCTCGTCGAAAGGTGAATTATTGAAAAAAAAAAAAAAAAGCTCTTCTTCAAACGCAGAAGTTGAGATTCTACTGAACAAACAGGAGGGTTAATTTGTAAATAGACGATTCGGAAGAAAGTGGTTTATTGTTGGTATGAGTAGGAGCGAATAGCAAATTTTATCGAAATGTTTTTCATTTTTTCACTTCAACTTATGACAAATTGATAAAAGGACTATATAACCCCAGCACTAATCGAGCTACATTGGCTCCCAGTAAAACCAAGAATATAAAATACTACTTACAATCTTTAAAGCACTAAGATATGGCGAACCATCGTACTTGGGAAACTGCTTAAGCTTCTTTAAACCTGAAATGAATACTGTAATCGGACACGCAAGTGAAGCATAATGGAACCTAGAACAAATTGTAAGTCAGGCGAGAGAGCGTTTGTACATTTTACAACAAGAATATATAACAAAATACCGCCTGAAGTAAAGATCTTACAAGATGAAAGCAAATTTTAAAAAGAACTAAAGAGACTGCTATTCTGCAGGAGGTATGATACTGACGAGAAAACACCAAAAGACAGTTATAACATAGAAGCACCTTATTTTGAAAACGTACAAGGGGCAGCCAGAGAGGGAATCATCCCTGTGGAAGGCTGTATGTAAAACCGAACGTGAATAGTGACTCTTATGACCTTATTAAATAAAGTCATTCCATGTTTGTAGAGCATTAATTTTTTTGCGTGGGAACTATGAGAAAAAAAGTAATAATCTTTCTTATGCCGGATTTTGGAAAGTGCCGAATGTGTCGAAAATCTCTTGTTATTAATCTTTCGAAAATCAGTAGCTTTCGTACTAATGAATCTTTCGAAAATCAGTAGCTTTCGTACTAATGAATCTTTCGAAAATCAGTAGCTTTCGTACTAATGAATATTTCGAAAATCAGTAGCTTTCGTACTAATTAATCTTTCGAAAATCGGTAGCTTTCGTACTAATTAATCTTTCGAAAATCAGTAGCTTTCGTACTATAACCTTTCATGAGCAAATATTTCCTGATCGTTGATATGAGAAGCAATTAACAGCGGTTGTCCCTTAAGCCGCCTGTAGTACCTCCATTATCATTCTCTTTCTTCCGTCTTGCCATCCACCATCTTCTAACAATCGTTTCATAGTGTAACTGCTTTGAGGTTTTCCTCCTGTTACACATTCCGAACATTTCTACTCGCAATTTCCCTTTCAGCGCTGAATGACCACGTAGGTCCCAGTGCTTGGTCTATACATATATTCCATTCCACCAGTTTTGTGTTAGTTCGAAGTATACATTCGTTTAGACAAGGTCGTCTTTGACCCCAAATCCCAAAAACACAACTTTCAAGAAAGTAACGATCAGTAATTCAAGCAATTCGTGAGTTTTTAATTTGAATTTTGCCTCGTTAAAAGCTGTTTCCACCTCTTCTTGTGGGGATGTGTAATCGTGCGTTGGCAGTTGCCTTATGAATAGAAGAACTAATCTAAACGAATAGCAATAAGTTTTGCTGCATTCATGCAAATCGGTCTACATGAAAAAAAAAAAGATTTATAAAAGGTCAGCCTTGCATGATTCAGCAGACAGATGCTTGCCTTAGAGCAACGAACGTATATATACGTACTACCTGTTTCAGAAGAAAAAGACTCGTCCAAACGAAGCGCAGAGTGCTCAGCGGCGAGGTTGGTATGGTATTAGTGTGCCACCTCGGTGGTCGCGGGTTCGATTCTCGGCCATTCCATTGAGGAGTGAGAGATGTGTATTTCTGGTGGTAGAAGTTCACTCTCGACGTGGTTCGGAAGTCACGTAAAGCCGTTGGTCCCGTTGCTGAATAACCACTGGTTCCATGCAACGTAGAAGCACCATACAAACAAAACAACGAAACGCAAAGAAACCCAATACAGTATTATGTGTATATGGTTATCATATGTGTGATAAATTATAATTAGTATATATATATATACTGTGTGTGTAAAACCAGTCACTGAAATTAAAGCGTATCCGTCATAAAACCTATCAAATAAATGGGGAGCAAGGTCTACAAGTCTATTGTAATTCAGAAGGGATAACTAAATACTGAGCAGTTCGAGTTTTGAGAAAAGATTACAATTATGGGAAATCATTCAGTTTCATTCATATTGTTGATTATTCCTTTGGTAGAAATATAAAACTCCAGAAACTGCTTGCTGTGCTTTATTCCTATTCCTTTAGAATTTCGATATACACTGACTAACTTATTTACAGTTTTATAGTTAAGTAAACAAAAGATAAACTGTCATACGAGTAATGTTACAAATAGATTGGATATTTACAGTAGAGTAGTTAAGTTGTTTTCAGATAAAACAGTATGTACACAAACAACTAAACAAGTAGTTAACATAAACATCCCCCCTTTCTTTGGGTTGACAAAAATAAGAAACTAAAAACCAAAATTGAATACAAACATCAAAAATAAGGAACAACAGTAGGATACATTGTAAACATTAAATATAAAAACAATAAATTATTCGCCTCATCTTTTCTTGCAGACGATCTGATCTCCTTGGCAATTTAGGCATGTCGCAAATAGGATGCTAGCTTGTTTGTTCATTCATTAAACGTTGGTTTTCCCTCAATTTACTACGGTTTCTTCCATTTCTGGTATTGCCGATGAGTCCTGTGTAGTTGGACGGATATGAATTTCTATTCTTCTATAAATCCCTCCTTCCTTTCCTTCAATTATATAGGATCAGTTTCCTTGTGCATGGCTAATGAGCCCTTTTACCCCAACCCTTCTTGTCTGGATTTTGATAATACAGGTTGCCCCTCGTTTAATGGGTGTCATATCTCTTGCAGTTTTATCATAATATTTCTTTATGGATTCTCTCCGGGTTTCCCTTTTTTGAGAAACTGGATTGTCATAGTTCATAATTTCATGGAATTATCGACCGTAATTTACGTCCAAACATCATCTGAGCTGGACTTAAGTTAGAGTCTTGACGTGGTGTATTTCTCAGCTCTAGTAACGCCAAATATTGATCGTTACCATCTGCACGCGTCTTCTTCATCATATTTTTTACTATTTTAACTGCCGCTTCAGCCTTCCCATTTCCTTGAGGATGTCCCGGAGATGACATCCTGTGCTCTATACCCCACTCTTTAACAAAAACTTTAAACTGAAACGAGCTGAATTGCGGTCCTCCATCGGACACTAATTGGGTAGGAATACCGTATCTAGCAAACATCTTCTTGATTATCGCTATCACATGATTTGAAGTTGTTGACGTTAGAAACTCTACTTCAGTGAATGAGGAATAATAATCACAATGACTAAAATAATTTCTTCCAACAATCTCAAACAAATCTAATCCAATTTTATTCCAGGGTCTGCCTCCGTCATCAACATCCATCAAAGATTCCTTCTGATTTCGAGGTTATACTGTTGGCAAATGTCACATGAATTGACCATTTGCTTTATTTCTTTCGACATCCCCGGCCAGAATACTGCATCTCTTGCTCGTCGCATCATGCATCGTAACCAAGATGAGCTACATGAAGTTTCGTTTTGATGGAATTTCGTAGTTTACTAGAATCAGTATACGAGTTCCCTTTAGAATGATGCCGTCTTGGTAACTCATGGAATCTCTAAAATCGAAGTAAGGCTTTAATACTTCCGGAATTTTGTCTTTGCGATCAGGCCATCCTTCCTTGATTACAGACAATAATTCTTGCAGCTCTTCATCGTTTCTGGTGGCGTCTCTTACTTCCTTTAAAATTGAATCGGGGTAATTTTTCAGTGAATCTATCATCCTTACCAATGTGTCTCTATTTTCCTCTTTGGGGCAGGCCCTGCTAAGGGTATCGGCTAACAATAGGCTTTTTCCGCTTTTGTACTGATATTCGACGTCGTACCGGTTCAACCTCATCATTAAAACTTGTAAACGCATTGGAGCTTGACTTAATGGCTTTTCGAGGATTGAAGAAAGAGGCTTATGGTCATTATGAACAATAACACGTCGCCCAAAAGTATACTGGTCAAATCGCTCTAAACCAAAAACCACAGAAAGAACTTCCTTTTCAATCTGAGCCCAGTTACGTTCGTTTCTAGCTAAGGTCCTTGATGCGTATTCTATTGGACTTCCTTCCTGCATAATGACTGCACCAATACCATCCTTGCTGCTGTCAACCTGCAATACAAGCTCCTTACTTTGATCAAAATAAGCTAGAACTGGTGTACAGGTGACCTTTTCTTTGATCACTGAGAAAACGCGAGTGCACTCATCATTCCATTCAAACTTTGAGTTCTTTCTTGTCAGCTCTCGGATAGGTTCTAAATCATCAGCCAGATTGGGTAAAAACCTTGATAGATATTGCACCATTCCACAAAACCTCCGAATTCCTGAAATATCGGTAGGGGCAGGCATTTCTTTAATGGCCTTACCTTATTTTCATCAACCGTCACACGGGATGATGTTAAACGATGTCCCATGAACGCGATTTCCTTTTTCTATAAACAGATTTCTCTTCATTTAGTTTGATATTTTTTTCTTGACAACGCTTCTGTAGTGACTGAAGATTTTGTTCGTGATCACGCATTGCGTCGTGTTCCTCATTTCCAAAACCAACGACCACAATATCATCAGCTACACAGTATACACCCCGAAGCCCCTCCAATGCCCTCATTTAATTTTCGCTGAAATATTTTTTTTCACTGCTCACCTTCAGCCCGAAAGGTAGACGAGCCCATCGATATCTACCAAAGGGGGTAATCATTGTTGTTAACTTACTGGATTCTTCATCCAGTCGTATATGCCAAAAAGCCTCTTGAACATCCAGTTTGCTAAATATCTTGGCATGTTTTAGACTTGGCAGTATATCCTCCAAAATTGGTAATTTGTAAATATTCCCCTTTTAAGAGCTTTGTTGAGTGGCTGAGGATCGATACATATTCTTAACTTTCCATTTGTTTTTTGAACGACTGCCATTTGACTAACCCAGTCAGTTGGTTCAGTCTCCGGAATTAAAACTCCTCTTTCACAAGAGAGTGTAACTCTTTTTGAACCTTTGATTTTAATGCAATGGGTAAACGTTTCGGCACGGTTAACTATTCTTGCTGGTAATGTAGAATCTACATTAAGTTTTAACCTCTCCAAGGTCACCAAGGTCACTCATCTCATGGTCTATGTCAATTTTTGATACAAATGCTTTACCATTGACAAACACGAATCCCATCTCTTGACATGTCTCTGACCCAAGTAACACATTAGGTCATTTGAAACCACAATGAAGGTTTTTACACTTCTAATTTCATCATTTTGGGGTTCTTCACATTCAATGTCGTCTCGCCAATGGGCGAAAGCTTGGATTTATTCCACATGGCGAGTTTCACAGACGTTGGTCGCACTTGATCCCTTTTGACATACCTTTGACATATTGCATTCACGTCAGCACCCGTATCCAAATGAAATTCTAACCTCGGCATCGTTTACAATTAACAATGCAGTTAATCTATTTGAATTTTTTTCATTGCAACCGGTGGCATCCACATGTAATGATCGTAGCCTTCATCTGCCTCTTCGTTCTTCTCTTTAACAATTTTAACTGTTTTCTTACACACAGCCTTGAAATGGTTTCTTCCTTTACATGCTTCACAGACTTTTCCCCATGCTGGGCATTTGGATTTTTCAAATTCATGCTTATACCCACAAAATCGACACTTCACGGCATACCTGTCCATATTTTTTGAGTCCGTAAAATCCTTATTAAAGGAACCATCTGTAGTTTTGGTTTCTCAATTGTTCACCTTATTAACATTCTCAGAACCAACTTCGCACATCCTCTTTAGCACAATTAACGGTTGCTTCATAAGCCAAACATATCTTCGACAGCTTTTTCTAAATTTAAGTTTCTTTCTCGAAGTAGCACGCCTGTAGTAGTCCCTGTCACTGAAAACACAATTTTATCCCTTATCATTCGCTCTTTTTCTTGAAAATTACATTTATCGGCCTGAACCTTGAGTTCTATCAAAAATGAATTAAATGGCGTTTGTATGTAATTTTCCAAAACCTGAAGGACTGTAACACTTCACTGGTACGAGGACAACAATACTCTTCTAATCTCCTAATTACATCATCAGGATTATCTTTCTGCTCCTCTGTTTCAAAATTAAAACTGGTCAAATATTTCTACCATTTGTGGTCCTGCGCAATGGAGTATAATTGCAACCTTCGTTTTCTTGGGTTTAGAACTAGCTCCGCTTGCTGTCATATAGATGTCCACTTGTCTCCTCCATTTTTTGAAAGTATCAGCAAGATTATCATCCAAGGGGTCTAGTGGTGGAGGCAAACGAAACACAGATTCAGCCATTTTCTTCAGGAAAACACGTTTTGTAGCAATAGTCTTCTTTCTTCTTTTTTTTTTTCTTTGGATTCTTTAAATAACCGCTGCCACCATGTTGATTTCCTTTGGTAGAAATATAAAACTCCAGAAACTGCTTGCTGTGCTTTATTCCTATTCCTTTTAGATTCGATATACACTGACTAAACTATTTACAGTTTTATATTAAGTAACAAAGAAAATAAATGTCATACGAGTAATGTTACAATAGATTGGATATTTACAGTAGAGTAGTTAAGTTGTTTCAGATAACAGTATGTACACAAACAACTAAACAAGTAGTTAACATAAACACATATAGCCAAGATATTAGAAACGATATTGAGTGCAATTATAATGCTATGCAATTTTCATCATCCAATCGCCAACAATGGCCTTCAAATGGTTGAAAGATCATCGATGTTGAATCATGGGATGGGATCTGCATTCAGGTATTTCTTGGAAACTTTTAGTTTATATTCTTCTGATGTTTACTAAACTGCAATTAATATAATTTACTGTTATTACCTTTAAATGTTTTTTTTCATTTTGATATTCTTTTATTTTTACAACATAATCATAATGAACATAATATTACTTTGACAGTTGACCGTAAACTATGATGATGATAGCTTGAGAAGAATTTTAAGCATTCGCTTTTTTTTTTCTTTCTTGGTGTGGTAGTTCGTCGATTGGTGATGCCAAAGCATCCTGTAGTGGATCCGGTGGAAATTATGTCGATCATGTTATCATTTATGTTGTCCTTACACTGGAAATCACGAGAGGTGTGTTGGTCGGCCCATGGTCGGTTGGAGCCATCAGAGCAGCCAGCTCGAGCGTGATCTGGGCAGCTAGGAGTGGGTTGGTCACAACACCCGTTAAAAATCCGCGCAGCAGTGCTACTGCCCATCAGCACAGAGTCAAGGATGATGAATGTGCTTCTGGAGATCCCACCGGAAATGCAAGAGACATTCCGAGAACAAAGTCGCTGGAAGATCACCAAGATGCTTCTCATTTCCTGATGTTTCCACCTTTAGTGAGTCTCGACGCCATCGAGGTTGGGTGGTGGATTTTACTTGGCAGATTGTCACCCCCATTGTTTCTTCTTACAAAACTTTCCTTGACAGCCAGTTTCTCCAGCTAATCAGTAGACTGACAAACTTTGATCATAATGTCTCTTAGGTAATATTTATGAAAGGATTGTTGTATCCTTCATGTATAGCTATTCATCCTAGCTTGTTCGTGGATTCTTGTCTAGAAACATACATTTCTTTATATTGCATTTATGGTGAATAATTTAGCATACCTAATCTTTATGTCTTCATTTCGATATTCTCCCATGACACAACTTGTTACGCCACATCAACGCTCTCAATTTTTAGTTTGTTTATGAGAGTTAGGTAGTTACTCCAAATCCTGACTCAATGAGTACCACCATGCTTCACAGTGTGCTTATCATCTCCTTGGGAAGCTTTGCTCTTCATTAAGAGAGTGGACTCATAGAAGACCTACACAAGTTTTATTCACCTCACCAGAAGGCATATTCCCGAACAGCGCCTCAGTGGCGTGGTTGGTACAGTGTTGGCGTCCCACCTCGGTGGTCGCGAGTTCGATTCTCGGCCATTCCATTGAGGAGTGAGAGATATGTATTTCTGGTGACAGAAGTTCACTCTCGACGTGTTCGGAAGTCACTGTAAAGCCGTTGGTCCCGTTGCTGAATAAACCGCTGTTCCATGCAACGTAAAAACACCATACAAACAAAAAATATCCCCAAACTATAACCAATTTACGAGTACTGAGACGGAAATTCCCGAGATGTACAAAAATATTGCACCAGTCGTCCAATCCTTGTTTTTTGCCATGTACCTAGGTTAGATTAGTAAGGAAGTAATTTTAGTGTAGGAAACATAATGAGGTTGCTTCAAGAATTATCTATGGTTAGCTTTTAAGATATCACACAGCTTTCAGGGAAGGTCTGGTGCTCTTACAGGTCGGGAATATGCTACAGGACATTCCCTGAGAAAAGCGGGACGCCATATCTTAAGAAGTAACCATGGAATCTTCTTGAAAATAATTTCATTGTGGTAACCTTATCCAAATTATCCGTTGGAAACATTATTAAACTAACCTAACCTAACCCAGGGGCATAGCAAACAAACTGAGGCTGGCAGTACTAGTATACTATCTGGAATTTGCCACCCAAAGTACACGTCATTCACTTAGACCTCTACCTACCATGCCTCCTGCTGTATGCAATTTCCCTCTTCAAAAGTACTTCCCTCAAAATATCTTACTAAATCGTTCGTGAGTTTCACAACCCAGCCTCAAAATTCAGTCCAAAGCATTAACTTAGATCTTAAGTCTTCTTGAATACCATTTGCAAAAAATTCTTCCACCTTCTGTTATACATCCTCATTGTGAATTTTTTGCCTAGTTTGATGTTTATTTTTTTCCTACTTATATACTGCTATCTTTTCACTGTTCTGTTAAACCCCTACACAAGCAAGACGCCATGTTGGTAAATCTGGATTTAATTCTCTTGTTTTCCTTTACTCCCTGTTGGTAAATCTGGTTTTAATTCTGTTCTTTTCTTAGACGCCCTGTTAATACCATCCACAAAAGTATGAAAAAGCCTTGGAAACACACAACATTGACTCAAGTCTACATTAACACAACTGTATTCACCATAAAAGACGACTGAGCATTCTCGCTAATGTACATTATTTTGTTTAGTTATTTTTCTCTTTGTGGATTTAAGAACTTATCTTTAAGCTTTTAATATTAATAATAATAATAATGGACTGAGAAAATTATGCTTTGAAAGCCAAGTCACTCATATGAATGTCAATAACTGAAATGTCCTTTCTTTCAACTGAACAGATGAGTCCTAGTGGTACGACTGTAGTAGTGGGCGGCAAGAACGCAGGTGGCATGAGTCATCTCATGTGGAAGAAGTGGCCACTGGTGAAAAATTCTCCTCCACATTCTCTCATGTCAGGTCATATTATTTACCACATTGAATTTCAGGTCAGTCGACTATTGAATAAACTTCTTTATACTTAGAGAAGAAACGAGCTTCATTCATCCAACCACCTCCCATTTGAAATGTAATATTTTTGTGTGATAACTCATATTTGACATTTGGATCTTCTGGTTGGAAAAGATCATTTTAACTTCGCCAAATCTTTTGATAATTATTATTCGTTTGGTTAGAATTTACCAAAGAAATGTCGTCACATTAATAAAGAATTAGAAGGCAAAGAAACAAATTTTGTTAAGGATTTTTCCAACGGTATCAGATAATAAAATGCAAATTAGATGGATTAGCTTAGATATAGGACATACGAAATCCAAGATTATTCATCAATGTCTCTTACTTTTAGGGTTCAATGGACTCGAGTATAATGTGTTCAGCAGACTTTTTCTCATCCCTAAGGAAAGATTACATTATCACTTTAAAAGTAGCAAAAATATTCAAAAATGCACCTGCAGTGGGTAGAAAATATCTAAAACAAATCACACCTTGTTCATTACAGTTTTAAAGGTGACTACCTCGGTGTCCTCTCTGTTCCTGAAAGCAAGAAAACGGACACTAGAGATGAAGACAGAGATGGCGAGTTGATGCTGACTTTATGGAATTGGCCCACTGATGACGAAGACAGAGAAACAAGTCGGTTTCAATGCAAGTTTCACATGATTTAGGGGAAATGGAAATGGGCTGATGTACCTGATGCGAGAGACAAGTCCCAAGATACTCCTGTTACTTGCCCAGAACAGTTGCTAGTAACAGCATTGCCCCAACTGAAGCCTCAGCAGGTTTACCGCATGTCATTATCACGAGGTTTACCCGACAAGATTATTGCTGCTATGATTGCAAGTAATAAGTGTTCTATTCGGAAGTGCATCAACTACTATTCAAACAGAGAATTAACTATATGTTGCTGTTATATATAATTTTAGTGAGCTTTTAACTTAAATGAGATCAAACTTTGATGAGAATCTAGGGATCTTGCCAGTTTAACAGGTAGGGGCAAGAGCTCGTTGTATTGTATTGTACGTACACTCATTCAATTTTTCAGCTGAGGACGAGCTCTCTGTATGGCAAGTTACAAATGGACCGTTAGGTCAGAGAGTTCAGATGTCCACCATTGGTTTTGGCTTGATGACACCAGATCGCGTGTACTCAATGTATTGCTTGGCCACAGATGCGGTATGTAAATAACATTTGCTTATTTTTCCATTTCTAGTTTGTTAGACAGGGATGTGCTCATATACTACCCCAAGCAGATTTCGAACCTGCTCCATTTGGTTTGGTTATGAATGATTGACTTGATCCAGTCAGCTATGAAGAGATTTTGGGGCTGTTTAGCACATGTTCCTGGCGAATTCAGATTTTATAGTTAGAATCATGAACAATCATCCCCATCATGATATCTGAGTAGGAATATGTACAGAAGCTGAATTACAATAAACTTACATTGCCCTTGATAGCTGACTTCATAAAGAAGGTCACTGAGATTCATTTATCAACCGAATAGGCATGGGTTTGATCTCCGGTTTTTGGTAGGTGGGCTCATGATACAACCCCCTTTGGGTGCAAGTTTATTCTTAATATAATGGGAATCAGATATCAGTGGGTTATTTGTGGTTTTATAGCCACAATACTCATGCACACATACATTATATATATATACAGGGAAGCCCCGGTTATCAGCGGGGATTGCGTTCTTGACGGGTTGCGGATAAGCGAAAACCGCCATTAACCGAAAGTCTCTCTTCTTTCTTTTCTGCATCTTCACTTTCTTCTTTAGCTGTCTCTCTTTTTATTCTTTGTAGTCTCTGCCTCTTATTTTATTATATCTTCTCCATCTCCTTTTCGTCTCTATTGTCTTTAACCCCTTTACCCCAATATTAATTTCTTTCTTCTTTCTCTGTTTCATTTCCTTTCCCTTTTCCTCCGGCCTCTCTTCTTTCCCATTCTGTTCCTTTTACTCTTCCTCTATTTTTTCTTTCCTGTAAGTTGTTTTTGGAAATACAATTGCAGAACTTTCTTGCCTTATTTAACAATGTTATTGTGATAGGCGAGTCGTACTCTTTTACTAAAATAAGTTTTTTCTCTTGACAGTTTGCCTTGGGAGTGGGCGGTGGATGGGTAGTTGTGGGCGTGGACGGGGAGCTGAGGGTGTGGTTAGGTGGTGGTGGCTGCCGCCCTTGCCATCAGGGACCAGTGACGGACCTTCAGTTATACGGGTCCCATTTATACACAGTCGGTCAGTGTCGTGTCTTTTGCATCCAGTTCCTAGACCTAGTAGAGACTTTGCGAACAAGAATCATGTTTCAGCATTGTAAGGAATGATAGTTATCAATATGTATCCAGCTCCGTAGGGGGTTAGTGCCGTCAGTTGACCTCACTGGGAGCACTATACGCATTATAAAAGGTCCTTTGTAGCATCCACTCGGCCCCTAGCTGCAACCCGTTCCATTCCTTTTATTGCACTGCCATTCATATTATCCTTTACCCATCTTGCTATCCACCCTCTGATAATTATTTCAGTGCGAGGTTTTCCTCCTGTTGGCTTGCTCTGCCGCGGCAGAGGTTTGCAGTCTGTAACTCATGTTGCTGATTCATTGCTATGATTTCATGGACAGACAGACAGTACTACATCTGTGGATAAGTGAGACAGTACTAGTACATCTGTGGATAAGTCTGAGACAGTACTACATCTGTGGATAAGACTGAGACAGTACTAGTACATCTGTGGATAAGTCTGAGACAGTACTACATCTGTGGATAAGACTGAGACAGTACTAGTACATCTGTGGATAAGACTGAGACAGTACTAGTACATCTGTGGCTAAGACTGAGACAGTACTAGTATATCTGTGGATAAGACTGAGACAATACTAGTACATCTGTGGATAAGACTGAGACATTACTAGTACATCTGCGGATAAGACTGATACAATACTAGTACATCTGTGGCTAAGACTGAAACAGTACTAGTACATCTGTGGATAAGACTGAGACAGTACGTACTAGTACATCTGTGGATAAGACTGATGCAGTACTACATCCATCTGTGGATAAAATTAATACAGCACAGCTGTCATAAGTCAATGAATGTTCTAGTATCTCTCTCTCTCTCTCTCTCTCTCTCTCTCTCTCTCTCTCTCTCAGGGTTAGAGTGTACGTATTCCAATAGATTTGTCACAGATCTTACTCTGATATCCTTAAATTTCAAGAGGGAAGAAGATAATGTTTGTATGGTAATAAAATTTGTTCCGACACGTAATACAAACCCTTGGTCCTTTAACATATGGAATGTACTTTCAGCGCAGCTGGAACCGTCGTAAGCTTTCGAACAAGGTGGTTCGGTAGTTAACTGCTTGTCTGATAGTCGGGAGTCCCGCCCGACTGGGAGGTAAACATCACTTTACTTTCGGCCGCTGATGGAGCAAGACGTGTGTTCGCCTCTCTGCCCGCCATCGTCATTTGCTTTCGCCTTTGCTTTATCGAAGACTTTCGTGTGTATGGTTATCTTGAGTAAAACTTGAGTGACTGTAAGTACTTGGTTTTGCCTTTTTCATCTATTGTGTATTGCTGTCTTGTGCCAGGATGAGCGGCCACGAGACAGAAAGACCCCCCAGCCCCCCAGTCAGCCACAGATTGTGCCCTGGCGTGGAGGGCCGTAGGTGTGGGGCCTTTAGGTCATTACATGATGTTGACCCTCATGATTTATGTACTCGGTGTCGAGGGCGAGAATGCTCTCGCGCTGATACATGTGTGATATGTGTATCTTGGTCGGAGGAGCAGTGGGAGCGATACGAGGGGAGGAAGAAGGCTCGTAAGGCGGCCAAGGTGTCGTCGGAGGGCTCTCCAGCGACACCGTTGGTTACAGACACGTCTTCCTCTTTCCTTCCTCCGTGTCAGCTCCCGCGTATGGCTCCTTCCCCTTCAGGGGACGTGTCACGGTCCGCCTCTTCACTCGATCAGTCAAGTGTAGAGGAGGGAGCGCGGCAACCCCGACGTTCAACTGTACTCGGGGTTCTTCCGTTCGCTCGGGGTGGGAACTTTCTCCCACAGGGCGAGCGGGAACCCCCCCCCCCACTCAACCCAACTCTTGCCTCCTCAGGTATGCCTGCCGTGGGTGGCGATCTCGAGCAGGACGGTGGTCCTGAAGAAGCTGATGAAGAAGAAGAGGAAGGTGTCTCTGTCGTCGTCTTCGTCGTTGTCGTCTGCAGCCGCCTCTTCCCCTTCAACTTCCAAGGCCCCACAGCGAGGAAGAAGAGGGTTGCCTCCTCCCCCCCTTAGAAGTCCCGCCCAGAGACCTCTAAGGTTCTGTCCCACTCCGGTGGGACTGTTGGCGCTTCGCTGGTCCTCCTGTTCCTTCAGGAAAGGGGCCTGTTCTCTCCTTCCGCAAGGAAGAAGATTGGGACTGGAGGGGTATCGGCTACCACCGGTACCTCTTCTCCTGGCGCCAGAGTCTCTTCGGCATCGGGAACCGTCTCGCCTGCTCGTTCACGAGCGGTACCGAGTGTACAGTCACCCGCGGGTGGTTGACTGTGCAGCCAGGGTCCAGGCAGCTGAGCCTGCTCGCCGCCAGGACCTGGGCACAGAGCGGAAGACTGGTGGCAGTCGATCAGGCGACTCACACCAGACCGGCAATCGCCTCTCGTGGTGATCCCCCGTTCCCCAGGGTTGACACGACGGTTCCACCAGACCGTACGCGGGCTGAGGCGAGGAAGAGGTCCACCCAGTCGCCAGGCACAGTCTCAGCTGGGCCAGGTACTGTGTCACGCCGTGAGGACGGGCCACGCTCCCACCGCAACAGTGGACTCTGTGGGTCTCTGACCGTCGCTCCCACCGGGACCGGATGGATAGGTTGACTGGTAGCAGCTCTCCTGATGCTCAGGACCGTCGCCACCATTCTCGGTCCAGCGGTTCTCCCCAGGGAAACTGCGCGACTAGGCCTGCAGCTCGATTGTCACCACGGGTTGGCGATCGCCTGCAGCCCCCCCAGCACACCGGCTCTGCCGGTGGGCAGGGGGGGGGAGCATCAGGTCTGCCTCTTCTATCCCTTCAACCTCCTCGGGCTACACCGGGAGGAGCGAGGCAATTAGGAGTGACCTCGAGGAGTGCACTTCTCGTGGTCCCTCCATGAGGGCCTACGAACCTGGCACGGTCTTGGGACCGACCAGATCGTGCAACCAAGTGGTTGGAGGAGACCAAGAAGGGTTATGCCATGGTTCCTCCTGTGGAAGGAGGAGGATCTTGGGATGTGTTTCTCCCTGGATGGACTTGACGGTCCATCTTCCCAGGATGTCACTCCCGAGACCCAGAGGTCATTTGCAGAGGTCATCACACTGATTCGTCAGCACAATGGTCTTGGGGAAGGATCGGTGCTCCCGCCCTCCAAGCCTACATCTAGGCTGGAGTCATTCTGGGGGCCCAAGAAGGAACCCAGGACGACAGTGGGTCTGCCCCAATCAGCCTTGGCCAACAGTGTGTTGGGCCAGGTGAACTCTCTTGTCTCCAGACAGGAGGGATCACTTAGGTCTGGCAGGTCGTCCAAGCTGCTTCCCCCTCCTCTACCACGACAGAGGTGGTTCTACGTGCCATCGGAGGATCCGCTGCCGCCCAAACAGGTTAACCCGGCTAACCTGGGGTGTGTCGCTTCAACACCTGCTGGCTAAGAGGCACTAGCTTTGGAAGCGACTGCCATGGCAGCGTTCCAAGCAGTCTCCTGGCTGGACCTGAGGTCCCTCGCAGTGTCCAGGGTCGCGGCCTCCTCGGGGAACATCACTCCCGAAGGAGACCCGGTTTTCGGGAGATTGTGTCAGTCTGGAGGTAGGGCTATCTCCTACCT
This sequence comes from Macrobrachium nipponense, assembly GCF_015104395.2. NCBI lineage: Eukaryota > Metazoa > Arthropoda > Malacostraca > Decapoda > Palaemonidae > Macrobrachium > Macrobrachium nipponense. The sequence continues at coordinate 2,567,243 of NC_087218.1, read as the reverse complement.
GGCCCCCACCAGATGGCCAATCTGTGGGCCAACCACCTGGTTCTGAGAGGCTCGGGACGCAGTCTTCGCTCAAGTGACCAGGTCGGGCAAGGGCGTGAGGCAGATTTGGGTCTGAGGAACGGGACCGGTGCTGGGTTCTTCCTTTTCTCTTCCCTAGAGAGATGGTGGACACTGCGGTGTAACAGCGTCGCACTGAGGACAGTGACCGCCTAGTCCACTAGGCAGTCTCGAAGGAGGTTGGGCAGCCTCGAGCCACTGCGGCAAGGTTTGGAGCTCAGCTAGCGTTTTCCTCTACAACCAAGATGATGTCCTCATTGAGGCCGAGAGGAAAGACTCTGCCTTTGACTTCGACTGTAAGGAGTGACTGTAACCAGCCCTCCTCCCAGTCCTCCTTCTCTTGAGGAGGATCTGGGAAGAAGTCAAAGAAGGGGAAACACTAGGGACAGGCGTTCCCCCTCCACTTGCTGCCGGAAGTTGGGGGGTGCCTGTTGAGCCATTGGGCAACTTGGCAGGCGCTACGGAGCTGAGGACTGGATAGTGGATGTCCTTCTGGAGGGATATCTACTACCCTTCGAGTTGCGGCCACCCCTCACCTCTAACCCGGTCCATCTGCAGGGACGTAGCGCTTCGGTAAGAGGTAGAAGTCACGCTGAGCAAACGAGCTGTGGAGTTCATATGGGATCAGTCGCCTGGCTTCTGCAGCCGACATTTCCTGGTGGAGAAGTCATTGGGGGGGGCTGGCGACCGGTGATAGATCTCTTTCCTCTGAACCGGTTCGTTTGCCTGACTCGGTTCACGATGGAAACAGCACTCTCCGTGCTCGATTATGTCAGGGAGAACGACTTCATGCTTTCTGCGGACCTGAAGGATGCATGTTTCCAGATACCCATCCACAGTCCTCCAGGAAGTACCTCCGCTTCATCCTCGATGGGACAGTGTACCAATTTTAGGGCACTTTGCTTGGTGGGTCTCTCAACCGCCCCACAGGTGTTCACGCCGAGCGTTCACGCTGGTGTCTGCTTGGCCCATTTGGTAGGGATACGTCTTCTGAGGTATCTCGACGATTGGCTGGTCCTGACGAGCTCCCGCTTACAGTTGCTACAGGACAGAGATTGACTCTCAAATTCTGTCGCGATCTCAGGATCGTGGTGAATTTTGAGAAGTCAGATCTCGAGCCCAAGCAGAGGATGAAGTACCTGGGCATGCTGATCGACATGGTAGCAGGTCGAGTCTTCACCGCAGACTCGCAGATCAGCAGGTTAAGGGAGGCAGCCGGACAGTTCCTGTCTCAACAGGAACAGCCAGCTCAGCAGTGGCAGGTCGTGATTGGTCACCTGTCGTCTCGAGAAGTTAGTCCCACACGGACATCTTTAGCTGTGGTCTCTTCATTGGAGGCTAAAAGTGTTGGTCACTGGCAAGAGACCCGCCGTGCTTCCCCGTGCTTCTCACGGAGGAGGTGAGGCAGGTCCTAGCCTGGTGGCTGGACGACGGGAACCTCGTAAGAGGAGTGCCTCACCACACTCCCAACCCTAGAGATGCTGCTGTTCTCAGACGCGCCGACTGAGGGATGGGGCGCATACCTGGAGGAGTTGCTGGCTGCAGGTGTGTGGAATCATCACGACAAGCACCTTCACATCCACGTCCTGGAGCTCAAGACAGCGTTCCTCGCTCTCCAAGAGTTCCAGGAACGGGTGATGGGACACTCAGTGGTGTTGATGAGCGACAACACCACAGTAGTGGTATACGTCAACAAAAATGGGGACCTAGTGTCCCTCCCGTTACAGCAGTTGACGATGCAGGTGCTCGAGTGGGCCGTAGCTCACTCAGTAGAGCTGTCAGCCAGATACATTCCAGGCAAGAGGAACGTAGTGGCAGACAAGCTCAGCCATCGGAATCAGGTGATAGGGACCGAATGGTCCCTTCACCCAGACGTGGCGGAAGGCTCTTCAACATGTGGGGGCTAACCAGTCTTTTGTGGATCTATTCGCCACCCGGCACAACAGGAAAACTCGACGTTTTCTACTCAGTTGTACCAGACCCATGGGCAGCTGCAGAGGATACTCTCCAACATTCGTGGGACAACACCTCTTCATGTACGCCTTTCCCCCGTTCTGTCTGATTCTCAAGGTGATCAGCAGGGTGCTGGTCACTGTGAATCTTCGGATGATTCTGGTAGTACCCAAATGGCCTCAGGCCGTTTGGTATTCCAGAACTGCTGGCTCTTCTCGCCGAGGCACTGAGAGAGATCCCCCCTGGCACAACCTCCTGTGCCAACCACACGTGGAACGGTACCACCGAGCGGTTCGGTCCCTGTCTCTTCACGGCTGGGTGTTATCCCCACATCTCTTGCGAGCGAGAAGCTTTTTTCTCACCGCAGCAGCAACAGAGATGGCTGGGTACCTCAGGCAGTCCTCTGCAGTGGTTGTACCAGGGGAAGTGGTCTGTCTTCACTCTTCAGCAGGTAGCGGATTTCCTCTTAAAGGCTACAGAGCCACCCTGGCCCTAGTCCTTAAGCTGCGGGGAGTGGACATTTCCACCTACATATAGATCTCCCTCCTGATGAAGAGCTTTGAGAGGTCTTGCCCACCCAGGGAACTCAGGCCCCTGGGGTGGGACATGACTCTCGTCCTTAGGAGTTTGACTCGAAGACCCTTCAAGCCACTCCGAGAATCGTCAGACAGGGATCTGACCCTCAAACTTCATGGTCTTTTCTTTCGATGTAAAGCACACGAGGGGATGGGGAATCGGTGACGCTCGATTTCATCCCAGACTTCGTAGTGAAGACTCAGGACCCTTTGGTCCCTGACAACCAGTTCGATTCATTCACGATCCCATCCTTGAAGGGCTTCACCAACAATGATGCAGGATGAGATGCTGCTTGTCCTGTGAGGGCACTATGGCGCTATCTGAAGGAAGAACTCGTCACCTCAGGCCTTAGTGTCGACGCATCTTCGTTAGCACCGGGGTTACGAAGAAGGAAGTGTCCAAGAGCACTCTTTCTTTCTGGCTTCATGAGGTGATCAGGAAGGCGTACGCTTCAGATAGGAGTGACGACACTGGTACCCTTCATCCTTGGACACTTTTTCCTTGGGACCCTTGGGTGGCTGCTCAACAAGTTGTGTAGCTTACCAGCTCCCTCGCCGGGGACAAGACAGCATCGCATCCTTGTGAGACTGCGTGAATGGATGAGTGAATGAGAGTGTGACTGGATTCTCTTCCTCATCTTTTCTCTCCTTCTACCTGTGAGTAGAGGGTTGCGGTCGTCACTACGCTGGACAGGATGCCGATGCAGGTAAGCTACGTGACTGAGCTCCGCCCTATCCCTTCATTAGGGATAGGAGCGGTTTATCCACCACTCCCCTAACAAGGGGGCGAGTGGACACCAACAAGAGACAAAACCAAAGACCTTATGTTGGTTCTTGCGTCGGAACTAGTTCTTGCTTGCTATTCATAAGAGGCACGCTTGTCTCCCATCTTATGAATTTTGTCCCATAGGTCTGACCACTGATCCTGCAGTGCACACCCTGATCAGTTGGGCAAAGGCTAGGATCCTCTCCCTCCGCTCTTACGACCAGGGAGGGAACCAAGGTCAGACGAACACCAGTCTGTTCTTAAGACTCAGATTCCACCCACCAATAAGTGAGTCTTCCATATGTTAAAGGACCAAGGGTTTGTATTAGTGTGTCGGAAACAAATCACAATTTGTCATAAATTGTATTTTTCTTAACGATAACAAACCTGAGGTCCTTTACACATAGTCCCACCTCATGCCACCCTCACTCTGTTCCTGGGCCTAAAGCAAAGTGATGTTTACCTACCAGTCGGGTGGGACTCCGACTATCGGACAAGCAGTTAACTACCGAACCACCTTGTTCGAAAGCTCATGACCGGTTCCAGCTGTGCGAAGTACATAGCGAACATAGCATTGTGATTTATACCTTCAGCATTTGGTTAAAAAGATCTTTGATTTATAATCCTTTGTTTTTAGAGCATTCATGAATAGTATTGGCCATATTGTTGTTTTACTATTCAAGATATATTTTTTTCTTTTTCTTTTAAGGAATTTTAAAGTTTACTGTATTGTACTTCTGAAAAGGTGGAGACGGATGGCTAAGGGTTTGGGAAGCAGAGACCCTAGAAGAAGCTGCCATCAAAGCGACAGGTGAGTGGAACGTTTGTTGATGCTTCTGCAGTCACTGAGCACTCTTGGTTGACCAGTTATTAACAAACTTTTACTTTGGTTTTGCAGGCAGGAACATCTGAATATTTAGTACGTTCTATGTGAAGTGTGTAGTGAGGAACTGAATAACTGATTACCCATTTGGGTGAGACCCATGATATTTTAATAGTGAGGCTAAGGTAATGAATAGTAATAATAATAAGTCATGCCAGGTACCATTAACAGTAAATACCCAGTTTATACCATTGTTAAAAAAAATAAAAAATAAATAAAAAAGGAAACACTTCCTGAGTGAGGTCAATATTCATCAAACAGCCAGATCAACTCGACATGCTAATCACCAGAATACAACAGGACTTTTTTTTTTTAATGAGTCATTGGCCTGCTTTATTCTCAGGTTCAGATTTGCTGAGGAGGGGATGGAGTGAGACTAGTGTCACTAAAGCCTGGCTGCAGCTCTTGAGGGAGATCCATGTCCAAACAAAGGGCCGGGTTTTCCCGTCACACTTTTGCCCTTCATCAGGCACAATTACAGCTTGGATCATACAGGTAAGATCTTTTAGCAATGAAGATGAAACCTATTCACATGGAACAAGCCAACAGAGGGGCCATTGACTTGAAATTCAAGCTTCCAAAGAATAGTGTTCATGAGGAAGAAGTAAGATGAGTTAAAGAGAAATATAGAAAGAAGATACCCCACTTATTAAAAAAAGATTAACAAATAATAAAAAATGTATTGAAATGCAAGGAGAATACTATTAGGGTAGTAATACATTGCACCTTCATGTTCGGGTAGACAGCATGGATTTATCCTAATGTCTTGCTTTCCAAATACTATTACAACCCTACTTATTGAAAGTGATGATTTTACTACATAATTACTGACTTAAATTACCACAGACTATGAAATCAAAGTTGTTCCGACACGTAATACAAACCCTCGGTCCTTTAACATATGGAATGTAATCAACGGCAGCTGGAACCGGCCGTAAACTTTGAACAAGGAGGTTCGGTAGTTAACTGCTTGTCCGGTAGTCGGGTGTCCCACCCGGCTGGGAGGTGAAGCTTCACTTTGCTTTCGGCCGCCTTCGGAACCAGACGTGCTCTTCGCCGCTCTGCCCGCTGTTGTCGTATGCTTGGATACTTCGTTAAGAAGCATTTTTTCTCAACTTTCCTTATTAATGAGTGCTTGTGGTGGAAACTTGTGAGTACTTTGTATTTGTTTATATTGCTATTATTGCTCGTGGATCGTGCGATGGATTCCCGCGAACCAGAGAGACCGCCCCCGACCCCGCCCCTGTCAGCCGCAGATTGTGCCCTAGTGTGGAGGACCGTAAGTGTGGGGCCTTTAGGTCTTTGTAGAGGTAGACCCTTATGATTTGTGTACTCGGTGTCAAGGGCGTGAATGCTCTCACACGAGCCCTGTGATTTGTGTGTGTATTGTGGTCAGGGGAGCAGTGGGAGCGTTATGAGGGGAGGAAGAAGGTACGTAAGCCGGCCAAGGAGTCGTCGGAGGGCTCTCCAGCGACTCCTCTGGTTATTGACACATCTTCCTCTTTCCTTCCTCTGTCTCAGCTCCTGTGTATGGCTCCTTCCCCTTCGGGGGATGTGTCGCAGTCCTCCTCGCTTGACCAGTTGAGCGTGGAGGAGGGCGCGCGGCACCTCGGCATCCAGCTGTATTCGGGGTCTTCCATTCAATTGGGGGGGTGGGAGATTTTCACCCCCTGGGCGATCGGGAACCCCCCCCCCCCCATTAACCTGACCTTTCCTTCCTCAGGGGTGCATGCCACGGGTTGATGATCTCGGGACAGGTCTGGTACTCACTTGGGCTCCAGGGGACACAGAGCATTTACGGGCTGCTGTACCACCTAGCAGTGCGTGGATCCAGGCTGGTCACCATGGACCAGAGATGTCGACCACAACAACGGTGTCGACGCCAGGTTACGCTGCTCCATCCCCGCCTGGTGTATATGCAGCACATAGCGACGGTTACCCTGACAGCTGCAGTCCAGGCTCCGCTGCCGAGTTTACCGAGGAGGGAGGTCACCCCGCCGCCTGGTTTCGCTGCTCTTGCCCTAACCCCTGAATTTCAGTGTCCCAAGAGCTCCCCACTTGACCTGCCCCCAGTACCGGTGATGACGCTGGCTCCTGCACCTCCACCAGTTCCCGTTGCTGCCGCTCCTGTACCAGTTCCTGCCGTTGTCGCTCCAGCCCGTGGTGTTACTGCTCCTACCACAGGTCCCTCTGGACAGGTGCAGCTGGACACTGTTGCTTCAGCAACCACTCCAGCTCTGTACCTGGATGGAGGACCTGACGTGGTCTTGAAGAAGCTGACGAAGAAGAAGAGGAAGGTGTCGTCATCTTCATCATCGTCTTCTTCGTCGTCGTCTGCAGACGCCTCTTCCCCTTCGACTTCCAAAGGCCCCCACAGCTGAGAGGAAGAAGGTTGCCTCCCCCCCCCACCCCCAAGAAGTCTCGCTCAGAGGCCTCTAAGGGTCTGTCTCACTCCGGTGGGGCAGTTGGGGGGCTTCTGCTGGTCCTCCTGTTCCTTCCGGGAACGGGGCCCGTCTCTCCTCCGCTAGGAAGAAGAAGATGGGGACCGGAGGTGGGTACCGGCTAACACCAGCACCTCACTCGCCTGGCACTAGAGCTTCTGCCTCGGCGCCAGGTACCGTTCTCGGCTGCTTGATCATGAGAGGTACAGAGTGTACGGTCGCCCGCGTGGGATGATCGTGTAGCCAGGGTCCAGGCAGCTGAGCCAGCTCGCCGCCGGGACCCAGGCAAGGAGCGGAAGACTGGTGGCAGTTGCTCAGGCGACTCCCGCCAAGCCAGCGATCGCTCTCGTGTCGATCCGCCGGTTCCCAGGGTTGACGCGACGGTCCCCCAGACCGTACGGGGGTTGAGGCAAGAAAGAGGTCCCCCCGGTCGCCAGGACCAGCCTCGGCTGGCCTAGGCACTGTGACGCACGTGAGGACGGGCCACGCTCCCACCCCGACAATGGACTCTACTGGTCCCCGACCGTCGCTCCCATCGGGACCGTACGGATAGGGTGACTGGCAGCAGCTCTCCTGACGCTCGGGACCGTTGCTACTGTTCTCGGCCCAGCGGTTCTCCCACCAGGGACGACGCGCGGACTAGGCCTCCAGCTCGATCGTCACCGCGAGTTGGCGATCCCCTGCAGCCCCCCCAACGCACCGGTTCTGCCAGTGGGCAGGGGGGGAGCATCAGGTCTTCCTCTCCTATCCCTTCAACCTCCTCGGGCTACACCGGGAGGAGCGAGGCGATTAGGAGCGACCGCAAGGAGTGCGCTTCTCGCCATCCCTCCACGAGGGCCTATGAGCCTGGCATGGTCTTAGGATCCGACCAGATCGTTATGCCAAGTGGTTGGAGGAGACCAGGAGGGGTCTGTCGTGGTTCCTCCTGTGGAAGGAGGAGGGCCTTGGGAGTCGTTCTCTCTGGATGGACTTGACGGTCCATCCCCTCAGGATGCAATCACTCCCGAGATCAAGAGGTCTTTCGCTGAGGTTATCAGGCTGATTGTCAGCACAATGACCTCAGGGAAGGATCGGTGCTCCTGCCCTCTGAGCCTACATCTAGGCTGGAGTCGTTCTGGGGTCCTAAGAGGGAACCCAGGACGACGGTGGGACTGCCCCGATCGGCCTTGGCCGACAGTGTGCTAGGCCAAGTGGACTCTCTCGTCTCCGGACAGGAGGAATCCCCTCGGTCCGGCAGGTCTTCCAGCTGCTTCCCCCTCCTCTACCACAACAGAGTATCTTCTAACGTGCCTTCGGAGGACCCTGCTGCAGCCCAAACAGGTTAATCCGGAGCTAACTAGGCTAACTCGGGGGGGTGTGTCTCTTCAACACCTGCTGTACGAGAACCTCTGATTCTCAAAGCAAGAGGCATTGGCGTTGGAGTAAGTCGACTGCCATGGCAGCGTTCCAAGCAGTCTCCTGGCTGGACCTGTGGTCCCTCACAGTGTCCCTAGGTCGAGGCATCCTCGGGAAACATCACTCCCGAAGGAGACCTGGCTCTCAGGAGGACTGTGCCAGTCGGGGATAGGGCTATCTCCTACCTGGCCCACCAGACGGCCAACCTGGTTCTGAGACATCGGGACGCAGTCCTGACTCGAGTGACCAGGTCAGCAGGGCGTGAGCAGCTTTGGGTGGTGAGAAACAGACCGGTGCTGGATTCCCCCGCTCTCTTCCTAGAGAGATGGTGGACACTGCAGTGGAACAGCGGCGCACTGAGGACAGTGACCGCTTAGTCCACCAGGCAGTCTCAAAGGAAACTGGGCAGCCTCAAGCCACTGCGGCTAAGCCAAAGAGCCCTCAGCTAGCGCTTCCTCTGCGGCTAAGACAACGGCCTCGTCGAAGCTGAGAGGAAAGATCCAGCCTTCGACTTCTGCAGTAAGGAATGACCGTCAGCCCTCCTCCCAGTCCTCCTTCTCCAGAGGACGATCCAGAAAGGGAAGAAGAAGTCGAAGAAGGGGAAAACGCTAGGGACAGTGTTCCCCCTCACCTGCGCCAAGGAAGGTGGGGAGGGCTGCCTGGCGAGCCATTGGGCAACTTGGCAGCGCTATGGAGCCGAGACCTGGATAGTGGATGTCCTTCGGGACAGATATCTACTTCCCTTCGAGTCGCAGAACCACCCCTCACCTCCACCCAGTCCATCTACAGACGTATGTTCCCAGGTTTTGCCATGGACGTAGCGCTTCGGCAAGAAGTGGAATCCATGCTGCAGCAAGCGAGCTATGGAGATCGTACAGGATCAGTCACCGGGCTTCTACAGCCGACTTCCTTGTGGAGAAGTCATTGGGGGGCCTGGCGCCCAATGATAGATCTCTCTCCCTTGAACCGATTCGTTCACCAGACTCAGTTCACGATGGAAACAACACGCTCAGTGCTCGATTCCATCAGGGAAAACGACTTCATGCTCTCTGTGGACCTGAAGGATGCGTATTTCCAGATACCCATCCACCAGTCCTCCAGGAAGTACCTCTGCTTCATTCTCAACAGGACGGTGTACCAATTCAGGGCACTTTGTTTCGGTCTCTCAACCACCCCCACAGGTTTGTTCATGCGAGTGTTCACTCTGGTGTCGACTTGGACCCATTCGGTAGGGATACGTCTTCTGAGGTATCTCGACGATTGGCTGGTCCTGGTGTGCTCGGGCTCGCAGTTGCTACAGGACAGGGATGGACTCCTCGAGTTCTGCCGTGATCTTGGGATCATGGGGAACTTCGAGAAGTCAGATCTCAAGCCCAAGCAGAGGATGAAGTACCTGGGCATACTGATCGATACGGAGGTACCAGGGTGAGTCATCCCTGCAGACCTGCAGATCAGCAGGTTCAGGGAGGCAGCCAGACAGTTCCTGTCCCTACAGGAACAGCCAGCTCAGCAGTGGCAGGTCGTGATCGGTCACCTGTAGTCTCTCGAGAAGTTAGTCCCTCACGGGCGTCTTCGCTTGTGGTCTCTTCAGTGGAGCCTAAAGGAGAGTTGGTCACAGGCAAGAGACCCACCGTACTTCCATGTGTCTCTCACGGAGGAGGTGAGGCAGGACCTAGCCTGGTGGCTGGACAACAGGAACCTCGTAAGAGGAGTTGCCCCTTCGCACTCCCCCCGCCCCAGGAGATGCTGCTGTTCTCCGCTGCGTCTACTGAGGGATGGGGCGCACACCTGGAGGAGGTGCTGGCTGCAGGTGTGTGGGACCATCGCGACAAGCACCTTCACATCAACATCCTGGAGCTCAAGGCAGCGTTCCTCGCTCTCCAAGAGTTCTGGGAACGGGTGATGGGACACTCAGTGGTGTTGATGAGCGACAACACCACGTTAGTGGCATACGTCAACAAACATGGGGGCCTAGTGTCCTCCCGTTACACCCATTGACGATGCAGGTGCACGAGTGGGGCGGGCGGTAGCTCACTCGGTAGAGCTGTCGGCCAGATACATTCAAGGCAAGAGGAATGTAGTGGCAGACAAGCTCAGCCATCGGAATCAGGTGATAGGGACCAAATGGTCCCTTCACCCAGACGTGGCGGAAAGGCTCTTCAAACTGGGGGGGCGCACCCAGTCGTGGATCTGTTCGCCACCTGGCAAAACAGAAAACTCAAGGTTTTTCTACTCAGTTGTGCCGGACCCACGGGCAGCTGCAGAGGACTCTCTTCAACATCCGTGGGACAACCTCTTCATGTACGCCTTTCCCCCGTTCTGTCTGATTCGCAAGGTGATCAGCAGGGTGCGGTCAACGCGAATCTTCGGATGATTCTGGTGGCACCCAAATGGCCTCAGGCTGCCTGGTATCCGGACCTGCTGGCTCTTCTCGCCGAAGCACCGAGAGAGATTCCCACTGGCACAACCTCCTGTTGCCAGCCACACGTGGAACAGTACCACCGGCTCGGGTTCGGTTTCCCTGTCCTTTCCTTCTTCCCGGGCTGGCTGTTATCCACATCTCTTGTGAGTGAGTAGGCTTTTCTCGTCAAGCAGCAACAGAGATGGCTGGGTACCTCAGGCAGTCCTCTCGCAGCTGTGTACCAGGGGAAGTGGTCCGTCTTCAGAGCACTTTTCAGCAGGTAGTGGATTTCCTTGTCTTACTTCGCCAAGAGAAGCTCCTCTCCGTCTCCGCAGTGAAAGGCTACAGAGCTGCCCTGGCCCTAGTCCTTAAGCTGCGGGGAGTGGACATTCTTCCACCTCCATGGAGATCTCCCTCCTGATGAAGAGCTTCGAGAGGTCTTGCCCACCTGGGGAACTGAGGCCCAGGAGTTTGACTCGAAAACCCTTCGAGCCACTGGGCCGGGAGTCGTCAGACAGGGATCTGACCCTCAAGACCGTCTTTCTGCTGGCCCTGGCATCGACGAAGAGAGTAGGGGAACTTCATGGTCTTTCCTTCCATGTTAAGCACACGAGGGTTGGGGATCTGTAACACTCGATTTCGTCCCGGATTTTCGTAGCGAAGACTCAGAACCCTTTGGTCTCTGACAACCGGTTCGAGTCATTCACGATCCCCTCCCTGAGGGACTTCACCGACGATGATTTGGATGAGATGCTGTTTTGTCCTGTGAGGGCGCTACGGTGCTATCTGGAGAGAACTCATCACCTCAGACTTGAGTGTCGATGCCTCTTCGTTAGCACCAGGGTTACCAAGAAGGAGGTGTCCAAGAACACTCTTTCTTTCGTGAGGTGATCAGGAAGGCGTACGCTTCAGATAGGAGTGATGACACCGGTACCCTTCATACGAGAGCTCACGAAGTCAGAGGTATTTGTCCAACCCTTGCGTTCCGCAAGAACTTCTCTGTGGCACAAGTGCTGAAGGCGGGTTTAGGCCGACACCTTCACATCTTTCTATCTTCTGGATATCGCCCAAGGTCCTTAGACACTTTTCCTTGGGACCCATGGTGGCTGCTCAACAAGTTGCGTAGCTTACCCAGCTCCCAAGCGGACAGAACAGCATTGCATCCTTGTGTGACTGCATGACTGGGTGAGCAAATGAGAGTGTGACTGGCTTCTCCTCCTCCCCTTTTCTCTCCTCTACCTGTGGGCAGAGGGCTGCGGTCGTCACTACGCAGGACAGGAGGCCGATGCAGGTAAGCTACTCAACTGAGCTCCATCCTATTCCTTTCAGTAGGGATAGGAGTGGGTAACCACCACTCCCCTAACAAGGGGGGGAGTGGACACCAACAAGAGACAAACCCATGACCTTATATTTGGCTCTTGAAATAGGAACTAGTTCTTGCCTCCCTCTTATGAATTTGGTCCAGAGGTCCCGACCACTGATCCTGCGGTTCACACCCCGATCAGCTGGACAGAGGCTAGGATCCCTCCCCTCTGCTCTTATGACCAGGGAGGGAACCAAGGTCGGACAAACACCAGTCTGTTCTTAAGACTCAGATTCCACCCACCAATAAGTGAGTCTTCCATATGTTAAAGGACCGAGGGTTTGTATTACATGTCAGAAACAAATCACAATTTGTCGTAAATTGTATTTTTCCTAACCATACAAACCTAAGGTCCTTTACACATAGTCCCACCTCATGCCACCCCTCACTCTGTTCCTGGGCCTAAAGCAAAGTGAAGCTTCACCTCCCAGCCGGGCGGGACACTCGACTACCAGACAAGCAGTCAACTACCTAACCTCCTTGTTCAAAGCTTACGACCAGTTCCAGCTGCTGCTGATTACATTCCATATGTTCAAAGGACCTCAGGTTTGTATAGTTAGGAAAAAAATACAATTTACGACAAATTGTGATTTTAGAGGAATATTATTGGTCATTTACTTGTACAGTATATAATTTTTAATGTGTGTGCGGCATACCAACTGCATTTTGTTTAATCACTTTCTTAGCAATTTCTTAGTCTTGGTGAAATCAACCATAGGGGCAAGAGTCAAATCGAAATTCTGAGCTAGTCAGTCTGTTTTTCTATTAAATATCCTAAAATTACTGAGGGAGACAAGCCATTGCCTTTTTAAAGGGAGTGATCCTCCGCTCAAGCTGGAATTAGTCATCGAAACCTGGTAACGTGTTGGTTAAACTGGTGGTAAAGGGGTGAATGAATGGCACCCGCCACTCGCCTGCCGTCATCATTTGTTCCTTTGGCGCAATCATGTTGAGACGTCTGGTTTTCTTCTGACTGACCATCAAGTTTAAATGTCATTCGTATGTATGTAATGTGTGTGTATGGTGTTTTTGTTGTTTTGTCCACCATGGATTTGAATAAGAACGTGAGCAGTGAGAGGTGTAAAGGACATGAGTAGGTGTCTGGCTAACTTGGGTTCTTAATGTTATTGTACCAATATTTTTGTACTGCTACCAGTATGTATAGGTCCAGCAAGGAATTGTGCTGGCTGCTCTTCCTTGCAATATGGAGGGGTTCAACTGCACCAGAAGAGGGCAAAAAAAATTACTCTGCCTTTGATACTACATTTTAGCCGATCTTATCAAGTCTATCCCCTCCGACACTAGGAGAGGTGGGACTCTCTCATTCTGGTTCGTCCAAACTTTCATGATATTTATTGTATCTATAATAGACAACAGCTGACCACTGGGCTAAACAGCAGTCTCTTGAATTTTATAACTTTTCCTCATAAGAACTGTGTCAACTTCTGCAGTTAAACCTAAAATTCGTGAAATATGAACTTTATGAAAAACAAGATTTTTACACACGGAAAACAGAAAAATAAACCTTCCTTCCATATATAAATCTGTTTTTCTCTTTGTCATCACATGCCTCATAAACATGGTACGTAATTTGGTCTGACTTGACATCCTTACCCACAACATATTCAATCAGATCTCAATATGTATTGCAATCAAAACATAGCTCCCAAAGTGAATGGCTTCAGCCCCCATCTCTTCCCAGACGAAACACAGGTGTTATCTATGCTGTGTGGGAAGGAGACTGGCACAACGTGTCCCTGCATCAAGGACCCAGTGGGAGCGTGTCTGGTGTTGCATGGCTCCAAATCATCCTCTCGTAGCCACCACCACCCATCATCAGTATCTTCAAGTTGCAGCTCTTCCCCAGGTCAGTTTTACATCCAGTTTGGGTTAAATGAAAACACTGGATTTACACAAATGAACAAAACAAGACAACCATTTGTGGTTAAGTTAAGTTCGAGACCTCTTCAAGATAAATTGCGTTGACAAATATATTCATGAAAAAAGGTCATAACTCTTGACAAATTTGTCAAAACTTTTATTTTATTTGGCTTCACAATAAACTTTCGGCTTCTAGTGATTTTTATAAAGACAGAACTGGCTTTAAATCTGTATAACTGAATAAAGGTTAGATGAGATATTCAAATAAATGAAAACATAAAGCTGCTTCTAACTGCACACTACAATTATTTTTCTTGCAGAGGCTCAGTGAGAGTTCAGTCAACGATGATGCTGACCGCAGAATTGCAGAATATAGTCCCAACAACTATAGCTCAAGCAGAGGTTCCTGGATGCCTCAGTGTGTCACGTGGGCTATCTGTTCAGGTATCTCATTTAACTCCGATATATCAGTCTATTGAAGTGTGTAATGTACCGTAGAGAGACAATTTTATGTAGACTCACATCTTCATGGACTAAAGAAGAGCACAACAAGAACTTTTATTCCTTTTTTGGTACAACAAAACTTTGGAGCATTTAAAGCTCCTTGTTCACAGTATGTTTAGTATTTATGTCGAAGGAATTTGAGAAATTGCTGTCTGCAGCAGAATATTTATGAAATTCAGGAGGATGGACCTGGTCAGTTCGTTTCTTGATTTTGAAAATAATTGTCATGCTATCACATATATCTTTATGGTAATGTATAAGAGCCTTTATACATACAGTATGTATATATATCTTTTATTCCGTAAATAGTGTTTTTAATACTTATTCATATCAGGTGGCAGAAGATGATAATCTATTGGTGGTTGGTCTGGAAGATGGATCAGTCATTCTCTATCTGCTCCATGCCTCTCTGAAGACCTCCAATACTCAGCTCACACTTGTCCAGACGGAAAGGCCTCACGAATCTCCAGTAGTTTACGTCACGGACCTCCCAAATAAAGATACGAGCCGGAAAATAGTGGCCCGAATGTCTCTAGTAATAACTGCTAGCGAAGATTGCAGAATCTTCATATTCCATCTGACAAGGGCCGGAAAAACCACTAAACTGGAACCTTTGGATTTCACCAACTTGGAGCCGTTCCTGAAGAGTAGAAATCAAAGAGGTTGGAGAAACAAATCATCAATAAACCTTGTCATGAGGAATGAAATTTATTATCGGGCTAATACTTTTAGGGATGATCTATATGATATAAAGTAGATATATATAGTGTGGTGGTATGATCAGGATATTCAGACTATTTCTAAAAAGAATCTTTCAAAAAAAGTGTATTCAGTAAACTTCCCATTTAATTAATGCTTTATTATTCGACAGACAGTCATTCTAGTGGAGCAGAGGGAGGGTTGGCTTGGCATTAGAAATCCCAATCTCATCTGTACAAGGACAAAATAGAAGCCTCAGAAATATCTGTCACTGGTGAGGCCTCCACTGTTGGATACAGAGAATCTCCAGACTCTTGGTTACTACAGCAGCATTTCTGACTGCAAGGAGGTCTGGAAAGGTTCGACCATTGTGAGAAAAGAATTGCTGAAGAAGTAGCACAAGGTTATTGGCCTGGAGAACATCACACACTAATCGACTGTGCCATCGTAAGTATTATATACTTAGATGTAATGATGTATTTCCAGTGTTTAAAAATGGCAACAAGGTAAATGTTGCATTGTTTACATCTGAAACTTTCACCTTGTTCATATTCAGAACTAAACTGATGATAGATGAACGAAGGATTTTAAATGAGAAAATAATTACTTATAGAGGTTTTGGATTTGTATTTAATCAAATGATTATACTCTTAAAAACTGGCAATGCGTTTGTATAATAATATTTGTGTATATATTTATACAAAGTGTCTTTGTGTGTAAAAATATTGTAAAGCTCTGATTTATTCTTGTTTTTTATATACGTAAGAGGATTTTCTGATTTTACATGGCAGTTATCAACGACTTTGATACTTTATTGTAGCTAACTACAAAAAACAATCCACAAAATCAGAAACCACACCAACAATAATAAAGTTTGTTTACCCTTTTGAAAACTGGAAAAATCTTTGTTTTATAATCCACAGCACATTTTTCCCAAAGATTTTTAGTTACAGAAAACCAATGGATGAATGAGGGAAAATTGATGAAATAAATAAAATGTACAAGGGTCATTGAATAACCGCTGAACTCTCTGTGGTACACCCTGTAACCATCTAGATCCAGATTGCTCAGATAAATGTAGCAAGCCATCATTACCATTCACATCTTCCACAACTTTTTTTTTATTAATTTATTTTGTCAGCATCTTGAATATTTAGTCATTCC
>NC_087218.1:2541161-2546161 GCF_015104395.2 Macrobrachium nipponense | reverse complement strand
TAAACTAGGAAGATACAGCTTATACCAAGAATATGTGCGCAGCAGGAGTTTCAAATAAATCATACAAAAAATCTGCAACAGAGATTTTCCACTGAAGCGATGAGTCTAAAAAAAATAAAAACATTATCATAACGACAAAAACGAGCAAACAACCGTATCCTAAAGAATATAATTAGGCTATATGTATAGATATAACACAATGGGCTTATCGATGAATTTAGTAGTCAATAAATTTATTACATATACGTAAATAGAAAAATTCACTGAAGCCAAACGTTTGAAAGATACCAAGTATTAATCTAATGTTGAAATGAAAGCAAACTGGTGTCACAGCATCATTGGGTATTAGTGTCTAGTTTTATTTATATATGTGTGTGTGTGTTTGTGTGTATATGTATATAATTCTGAAACAGTTTTTGAATTTGAAAAAAAAGGGAATTTTCATGAAAATGTTTAAGTACATACTAATATACTTTGGATCTGAAATTCAACTATTACAGTTGATTGTTATTATTTAACAGGGCAGATCAGTTGGAAGGAGGCCAGCAGCTGTTAGAAGACCTTCCACTACATGCGGTTATTACTTCATCCTTGAATGCACAAACTACTCAAAATATGAATAAGGTTCTCTCTTTAGATCTATATTGAATGAGAAAAGTTATCTAATGTGCTACGATAAAATTGTGTCCTGTTCTGTTTTACCATATGCATATAAAATAAATCTAATCAGGGCTGTGAATAGTTCAATATAAATATCTTTGTTTCTTGCACAGGTTGTGCGAGGAAGCAGTTACGAAATTGAACGTCTAGAAGTCCTTTTGGGTAAGCTCCGAACACTTTATTCCTGGAATCCTGTGGTTTCTTCATTGGTTGTTAAGGCTTTTGGGTAAATATACTCTAATTTCTGCTGGCTCCATTTTTCAGTGGTTGCTAGGAACATGTTATAGACTACGTAGCTTTTAAGTTTTTAGACTTAAGATCTGCTATAAATCTGTACTCTTTGGAGTCACGTAGGGACTCAAATTCAGCAGTTTGGATGCATTAGTTAGAAGGCTCACTTCAATAGCAGAGGAACAGCTCGGTCCTTATTCTTCAATATGCTCCTTGGTTTCATTTATATCACTTTTATTTACATAAAAGCATTATGTTTTAACCAAAAATTATTGTTAATTCTGAAGCTTGAAACTTTGGATGTGCTAATTATGAGTATCATTATATACTGGAGTTTTAGTCAGATTCAGATTTTACAATTCGATTTCTGGAATTCAGCGGTGGGTGAGGAGGAGCCAGAATAAGTACACCAGTAATGTGGGCTTGATACTGCTAACTGAAGTTATAAAAATGAAAGGTTGTCATCAGGAATAGTTCCAATAGATTCATACTTAAATTATGATCTTTGGCAAATAAGTTGTGTAACAAAGAAATATGTAATGTCCAAAAATCAAGATGAAAGAAAACCCAGTGATTTATTGATGAATATTGTCCATTGGTTTGCTCCTGACCGATGGTTATTTTAAGTGCATAGAATTAGAATATTAGTAGAAAGAAAGGTATAGTAGTTATTAAGAATCCTGAATCTCTGATAACAATTTTTTTTGCAGATTTTGTTTTTTTGTTTTTTTTGCAGATAAATTATTTTCTTTTTTGCAGATCAGACAAAGAACTGCTCGAAGTTAACTTTTCAGAGGAAGTCTACGCTTTGTTGGACTAAGCTTGCACCAGGTAGATTATTACAGTTCAATCCAGCTAGAAGATACAAAGTTCATTTGTATTTTCTTAGCTATTTTGCATCTTTAAACAAAAGCAATTATTCTTACAACTAAGGCAAATGAAATAAAGTTCTTGTAACTCAGTGATAAATGACTTGGAGAAAAGAAAAGTAATATGTGCAATTAGGATCTTTTGTATTCTGTTTTCTTTAGACATTAAAAAAAACCATTTGGCATTTCCTAAATAAGAGTTATCAGAGCTTTATATAACTTAGAATTTTCCCTGTTTGTTTTGAGGCTAATAGTAGTTCAAAAGAAAGATATTTCAACTCGTTTTACATGTAATTGTTTGTTCAGCTGGATAAGGTTTTTATAGTAATGCCATACGTATGGTATATATGAACGCCATTTAGTAATTAATTTCTTAGAATAATTTGGTTTTGATATAGCAGAGTTTCTAATTTTTTTTAAATGCATCTATGGTGCTGCTGTTATTGTGGCAGTAATAGATCAACAAAGGCACGGTATGAAAGTCTCTGTGCAAACCAATATTTATTTTTCCGTAGGTTCGAGCAACTTCGACCGATGAAAACAAGTGGAGCAGCAGCCACAGCAAATCGGAGGTGAGTTAGAGGGAGGCGCTTCTAAGAGATAAAATCGGACCAAAAAACATTCCAACTTTTGATGGGATGTATGTTAATATTTTACATCTAACTTGACATGTTTATAAAATGGAAATAAATTCTGAATTATGTCATGAGATTGGTAGAGGAACATATACTGAGTGTTTGTTTTTTGTTTTCAGGTCAGAAACCTTCCATCACTTACTGGTTAGAATCCATTCGATCCGGCCCAAACGGGCAAAGATAGAAAAAATCAGGAAAACCAGTGAGCGGAGCCAATCAATTTTTGACATCTGCTGAAATACAGAAACTATTGACTAAACAAAATAGGCTTTCAGTTAGGAAGGATGCTTTAAATCAGATTACTGGACATACAAAATGGTTTTATTGTCATGAAAAGTGCATAATCTTCAAATAAAATATGGATCTAATACACTTCCAAGATGGTAATACTCATTTCTTATGGTTTTTATTTTTTTAGCATGTTGTGGCCATGTTTACAGCTGTACAATACTGACAACACATATTCTTGTTACAGAGAGAGTAAAGTACCTGAAACAAACAAAAGCAATCAGAAGTTTGTCTTAACTACTGAAGGTGTGAAAGCAGAAAACGAGCAAGTTCCTGGAGACAATGCACCACCTGGAAGGTAAACCATCTCCTGTATATACGTAGTTCTCTACAGCCTAAAAACAGTAAGGAGGTTGTCAAATAAAACTAATGCCCATTTCCAAGTCCTTCTCTCATTTTTTATACATTACTTTCCTGTGTACAGTATTTTATTCTTTTGACAAAGCTATTTTTTTTCTTTTTTTTTAGTTTTTCACATATCAGTCATGCTATCAATATCCATTTCTATTGCCGTACTACTATATGCTTTGTGGTATCTCATGCCAGTTGAATAGCTTTCCTTTAACAATTCAACTCTATAATTAGGAAGCAGGTGTTTGCATACAATCTTACTTACTCTAAAAAAAATAATATGCAGATAACATATAATTTCCTAAGTTTAATTAGCTTACCTGGTTTACTCAGGCATGGAGTTAGGATCTTTTATATTTATTGATTATGGCCTTCAATAATGACTTAATATGCTTTGTATATTTTCATCTACAGGCTGTAGTGTAGGAGTTGCAAAAATTTGAATTACTCGGAGCCAGTTGTGTATTGCTAACTTCTTGTATACTTATAATAGTAGTACCTCTTTGTGGGATGAGAAACCTTTAGAAGAATCTTTTGATATTCAAAGATTTCCCATCTTATAAGTTCATTAAAACATTCATTTTTTTTAATACATATCCCGCAGTCGAGATGATGCAACCAGTGAAGAGGATAAATGAGCGGGATTCCCTTGCCAGTTTTGCAGGCTCAAAGTAAGTTGCGATTCTTGTGAATAGATTAACACCAGAAATACAGTGGTAATACAGATTTATTAGAAAGCCAGTAAACGTTTGTTTTTCACCAAGCTCTAGAAGTTTTATAATCAGAAAAAGGTGTCTAACAGCATTGAAGAAGGTATGGCCGTTTACTGTAGATATGTCTTCTTTCTTGCATCACAACAAGTGTTGAAGCACAAGTGTTTGACAGCAACAAACACCACACTAAACACACATATTCTTAGTAATTATAAAATGTTGTCATAGTTAGTACATATTACTATTTTTCAAACAAGCAGTGTAGTAGATAAGAAACCAGTCTTTCCTTACCCAGTCATGGAACTGAATCATATCTACTTCATTCTGTATGATAGAGAAAAAAAATAATCCACTTCCCTCTCTACAGTTACCTAGTGAAAACTGAAAATTGAGCAGTCTTCAAGAAAACAAAGGAGATTGGAGGGAAATGAAATATTGTTGAAGAGATACAAATTTGCTTTGTTTGAACCAAGGCTGGCATTTTGGTATGGAATTCTGTACAATACAGTTAAATTATTATTTAATATGTTACATAATTTTGAATGCCATGTTTTTGTTAGTTTGGTAGTACATTGCTTTCAGTTGTAAATTCGGCAGAAGTCATCATACTTTGGGGACTGCTGTTTCTTGACGTATGAGAACGAGGGGTGTGCAGATAGGCCAACGCTTGAAACTGGAAATTACACCCCTTATTAAAGAAGATGATGGTGGAGATTGGAAGGAAATAATAACCCACCTTAGTTCTTAATATGCCTAAGTATAGTACTTACTTATGAGTTTAAAAACCCATAATTTTGGAAAATGTAGATTGAGTCTATATAACAAATTACCTCCAAAGCCCACCACATCTGCCGAGGCGTCTCACTTTTTCATCAGCCATTCTTTTTCATTTTACTCATTCCATTTCCAACTCATTAACATGTAATAGAGGTAGTTACGGAGTTAAATGGCTTACCTCTCCATTGGTTTGAAAAACAGCCTCTCTAAGAAAGACCACATCATATTAACCCTTTTGGTTACTCTGAGTCACGAACGCTGTAAGTTTTGACAAGAAAATATCTGCATTGAAGCCCTAGTTCCATGGTTGGATGGTTGAAGTTCTAAAGGACTAAAGCACTTATTGAGATAATTATTCACTGGCAGTGACAAAATTGAGAACTAAATGCACTGTTGTACTCTGAATTGATTTGTGTACATGAACAGTTGCTTTGCTAGAAACTGTGTATATTGACAAATCATCATATCCTCTATTA
>NC_087218.1:2447223-2540661 GCF_015104395.2 Macrobrachium nipponense | reverse complement strand
TATCCTCTATTAGGAAGTTTTATCGACAATGAAGAGGGTTTATCACTAGTAGCACAATAGCAATAAATGATAGCCAAAATGAATTGTAATATATATGTATAGCTTCTAAAAAAGGTAAACATTGGGATCAAATTTTAAGAATTTTTATGAATCTTTATGAATAAGGAATTATGGTACGATTTGAGGGTACTGTACCGTACTTCCAACCCTGATTTGAACACAAGAATACTAAAAACAGTTGATAAAATGAAAAGTGGGGGGGACAGTGAAAGATAAAATTTAATAAGTGAAATTAATGTAAAATAAGTATATTCGTGTTTTACAAATGTTTTTGTTTTTAGAAAATAGAAAAAATTCTGAAGAATGTATGTATTAAATCTTCTGTTCTGCACCCCATAAGGGGTTAGTGCTGTCAGTGCACCTCACCGGTCATGGGATGCACTATAGGCATTATTAAAGGTTCTTTGCAGTGCCCCTTCAGCCCCCTAGCTGCAACCCTTTTTTTTCTTTACTGTACCTCCATTCATATTATTTTTTCTTCCATCTTGCTATCCACCCTTTCCTAACAATTGCGTCATAGTGCATCTGCAAAGTTCCCCCTCCCCCCATTAACCTTTCAAACCTACCTACTCAATATTCCTTCCAGCACTGAATGACCTTATAGGTCGCAAGCGCTTGGCCTTGTCCTAAACTCCGTTATTCCATTCCTTCTGTTCTCCGGTGTTTTTCGTTTATGTAATTGACTTGCAAACATTCATGAATAGATAGGGGTCTCTTAACTGCTACCATTTCTTTTAAACAGGTTCGTGAAGTTGTAGGGCGTGTTGGTGCAGCTGGGAGAGGTGTGGGCGGTGAGGGTGGACTCTCGGAAGCTGATCTCGATGTTGGGCGGGAGTTGAAATGGAGGAGGACTGCCTTCAGTCGTTTGGAAGGATATCGAGCGAGAGAAGATGCCAGAAGCGCTCAGGTATGTTTTTCTCTCCCCATTAGTTCTTTTAAGTCTGTGCTAGGTCTATTAAAATATAACCTGTTATGAGAACTTTTTTAGTTCCATAGATTTGTCACAGTTGCAAAAGTTTATTCCCAAGTGTTCATAATGAAAATGTGGTCATTCTAACCATATTACCATTACATTTGGCAGCTGACGTCGTATAAAATAGAGCACAACCTGCCTCTTACAAATGAAGGTGATGATGGAAATGGTAAAGGGATGCAAGGTGAGGAGGACCATGATCAAGTCATCAAGGATGAAGTAACTGTACCCCCAGCCAGTGTCACAGTTGAAGAAGTTGAAAGCAAACTGTGGAGTCTTCTAGGACGGGTAAAACGTACAACTTGGTAGTATGACCTATTCTCATATTCAGTGATAATTCTAACTTGTAACTTGAAATTGACTTTATGACAAATGATAACACTTCCAGATCGAAGTAGAGAGCAAGAGATCCAAGGAGAGATTACAAGATGCAGCTGAAGCTCAGTCAGCAGTTTTACAGCAAGTAAATCTTCATCGAGCAGAGTGGGGTCACCCTTCCCTCAATTTAACGCACCAACAGCTGCATCTGAGTGTCAAGGTTCGATTTGGTGATGTATGTTCTTGAGACAAACAAAGGGTGTATGATGTAAGCTGTATGTTGAGTATATAAAACAAAAGACTAGCCCTTTGAGGGAATTCTGATTTTTTACGAATAGTGAGAATAGAACACAAAAAACAAGGGAAGCGTTAAGGTGTTTTCAGTTCACAAATGAAAATCTATAAACTTAATGAAAAAGTAAGAAACAGAAGATAGAAATATTATCATATAATTTAATGACACTCACAATTTTGGGTAACATTTAGAGCCAGATTTGAATCCCAATAAGATTTAATATTATAATCCTGGTTTAAGTTAACTGCTGTGGTGAAAACATAAACCTTGAGATTAGGTAACTTTTTTTTTGAGGTTCTAGATAAGGCATGAGTTAATAGATGAAAAATGCAATAAGTTCAGATGTCTGTTAGAAAGGTATATAAAAAAGAAATGCCCTGTTTGTAAAATAATGACTAAGAGTTTTTTCAGTGCACATTCATGTTATTTTTCATATCATACATTTTGAACAGAATCATTATCAGCTATGTGCAACACATTGATGCCACTCAGTAATGAAATTTTCAGATTTCCAATCAGTATTCAATCAAACAAATCAAATGCTTCTGGACTATATCAGTCACTCTGAGTTTGTAAAAGCCAAAATATTTTTGTATGGATACCAATAAAATTGTTGAACTAGTAGGTAAATTTACCACCTAAGTCAGGTTTTTGCAAGAGTGCTTCTTTAATGCCATTAAAAAGTAATGTTTGACACTGTTTTCTACCTATGTATTCATTCCTGCTCTGTACATACTCATTCTTGCTCTGTGTACATACACACCCTGGAAACCTAACGCCTAATAGTTAATGAACTGAAATGTATTCCATACCATATTTTCAGCTTACAATAGCTAGAAAACGCCTTAAAACAAGATTATTAAAATGAAATTTAGTTTTTAGGAATTTCTCATAATTCTGGCTTTACTTAAGCATTTTCAACATTTTCATAATATTTGCTGGCATAGTGGTTAGTGTCGTGGCATGGCACTCAGATGTCATGGGTTCACATCTCCCCCAGGGTGATGAAAAATCATGATCAGTTACTGGTACAGCTAGGGGTCTGCAGTGGGAAGTTGAAACCAAAATTTTTTGGGGAAACTTAAATTTTAAGTCAGTGGCCCTTATTTGTATGTTCCATGTGAATAGGTTCGAGATACTACTGAAATAATATTAATACGTAATTCTCTTTGTTTCACAGATATCAGATGAGCTGGTAAATGAATTCTATTGTGACCTCTTAGATTTAGATGGGCCCCTAGAAACCTCAGGACGACTAGGAGCAGACAACAGCACTCAGAGAGGAACAAATACTAGCAGGAGAACCAAATCCTCACCAAGAATGCCACCTACTGAAGCTGACAAGAGGTCTTCTTTTCATAATGTCAAAAGAGACAGTGAAGGGGTAAGGGGTTAGCACATGACTGATTAAGAGGTGATTGGTAATATCCTATATTATCATTGGACCTTCATTCATGTGTTTCTACAATGCCGCAAAGATTAATTATTGAATATCCCCTTAATTGCTAATTTTTAAGTTTCCTGAATACATGAAATTTTTTTTAATTTCTCATAATTCTAACTTTACATACTATTAACAAGAAAAAAAAAAACCTACACTATTTCAATTGACAGTACATCAATTCTCATCACTGGTGAATGTGAACATTTGAGAAGTGTACTATATAAAAGGAAATTTCATAATAATGATGTTAGTGGTACTGGAAATTGTGGTTGTCCTGTGATGTGAAGCATCAGCTGCCAATTGTTGTAAGTCCTTGTTAACTCCCATCTGTGTCTTGTCTCAAGGGCATTTCTGATGGATACAGATGGTAGCTTCTACACCTGCATCTTCCATATAAATACTGTAACCAACCTTCCACATTAAGTGATCAGAAGTAAAGCATTGTCAATCACAATAAATGGTTTGCATGGTTATGGTATTTTATGGAACTTTCAAAATCCTGTATAATGTATATAGTATAAAGAATAGTATAGTATTGCTATTTTTTGGAAAGGCACTTATTGATCTCAGTCGTTTTCCTGTGTGACAGTTGTGAGATTATCCAAATATTTTTCAAGGCATTGCCAGGAGCATTAGACTAGGGGCTGTTTAATTTGAATATTATGAAGGTACTATATTGTTTGATATCTAAATTACCATTATGATAAGTAGAATGTTTTCATAAAGGCTAAGCCAATATTTACTTGGAACTAAAATGACATGTTTTACCAGACAGATGTACCTCCTTTGAGTCTGGCGGGGTCACCGAGACTGGCCAAATCTAGCAAAACTCCTCAAACAGGGACCAGTTCCCGTTCCCTAACGACATCCCGGAGCGTCCGCACAGGAAGGACGGGTGCTACTACAACCCGGACTCCAAAATATAGTGGGAAAGGAAGAAAGAGCGGGAGATATTCGCCTAACCCAACGCCAATGCCCCGTCCACCCATGTCCTTAGATCAGGTGCAGCAAATTCAGCGACGAAGGATTGGTTACCTCACAGAACTCAGCCAGGTATGTTAATAGTGTATGTATAATATTGGTTTCAGTATTTATTTACTCTATTTTCACTGGTTTTTCACTCGGGGTAACGTTTTATAACGAGCTCTTACTTTAAGACTGTCCTTTTTAATTGTTAAGTTACCTTAGGCTTTTCCTTACCACAAGTTTGTTCTTTCTAATAGAGGAGAGTTATAGTCCTATGTATTGCTTTCCTTAGACATGTTTAACCCACAACCAAAAGAGTTCTTTACAACCATAAAGAGTTGTCATTTTGATATCTACAAATAGTTTTACGTGCACTTTTGTTGAATCTGCATAATAATCATAATAATAATAATGAGTTCTTTCTCTGCATTTTCATTGAGCAGTCTAAGTTTTTATCTTTGGCTCATTCCAAATTTCACCCTTTTTAAGACCAAAATTTTGCAGCCTTACCAGTTATCTGGAATGTCTGACAAGTGATTTGTTCAGTTACTTGTTGGTAGCTACACTTGAAGCGTACTCTCTTGTATTTACTTTTTAAACATTTATTCACTGAATATTTATTTTATATGTTTATTCTGTTATGTGGTTTGGGTTATAATCATTGTGATTCACTGTTAATTATATCAAATACAATATATAGATGCTTCCACTATAATCATTTACGTATACTCCCTTCCTTCTCAGTTGCTTTGCTTCAACTGAAAAATGCTCATTTAGAATACAGTAGTGCCTCAGGTTACTAAATCAATCCGTTCCAAAGCGGCCTTCGTAACCTGACTTTTTCGTATCCAGAACTACATTTTGCATGTAAATTGCCTAATTCGTTCCAAGTCCTACAAAAATACCACAGTAAATTTTATAATAAAGCTAAATTGACCAATAAACAATGAAATACAACAATTTGAACCATTCAATACCTAACCTAACCATTACTGTACATACCTGTAAATAAAGTATATTGGTGTTCAGGGTACAAGAAATACTGTAAGTATATGTATGTACATATGTGTGGAACCTTACCTTTCGAGTGAGGCGATGTTCGAAAGTGGCGACAGAGGAGAAGGACAAACAGCAGAAAACATGAACACTTAACTTTACGAAACACATTAAAAAATGGCAGAAAACATTAACACTAAACTTTACGAAACACATTAACAAATGACAGAAAACATGAACACTTCTTGATTTATCTCCATCTTCGTCTCCATAGAAAGCATCCTCTTCTTTCTGTGAACTTCAGCAACATTCTTGGGACCCATGGCTAATAACATAAGTAATTAGGTTCACACACAACACGATAAGGTAACTTACATTACAACAAAAGCGAAATCACTAACACGAATTTACATTAACGAACGAAATCTATGTGAACGAACAAATTCCATGTGTGTACGATAACGCTGCCGAAACGAAATGGTCGAGGAACTCTCTTACGTAGATGCATGATGGAATAGATGCTGACCAATGGGAGAGCGGGAGGATGGTGGCGAGTCTACTGAGTTGTCGGCGTGCGAGTTTTAAAATTGTTCTCGGCGGCCCGCCTGGGCGAACTCGGACTTTACACCCTTTCACAACCTGAATTATTTTCGTACACAGAAGCAAAAAATCTCTGTCTTTGCCTTCGTAACCTGGATTTTTCGTACATAGGGACTTTCATATGTAGGGGTATGACTGTACATATATAATTATTATAAACAGTAATACAAATAAAACAAGATGATGCATCTTTAAAAGAAGTTATTTTGAAAAGAAAGCTTTCATTATGGGTACTTTTTTCTTTCCAGATTCCAGAAGCAGTTCAAGATACTGGCAAGGAAGCTGATAGAGTACTGGATGACATTGCACGCCAAGTGGTTGACGAGCGATGGAGACTGGCGTGGGCAGTGTTGCAGGCAGGGCAGCTGGTGAAGACAGTGGCCGTGAGAGTACACTACAGGGACACCGAAAAGAAGCTTAGGATGAGTCTAAGAGAAAGGCTTAAAGAAAGACAAGTTGTGAAAGAGAAGGTAAAGCATTGTGCAAAGGTCCGTTTCAAGGTCAAATAGGAAAACATTTTTCTTCACTGATTCCGTCATAAATTCAACATGGAGGAAATACAAAATTCTTATGTGGAAAAACAAAGGTGATAGTTTCCAGATACTATTGGGGATTCTCGAAATAATCTTCCCATCAATAGCGTCTTTAAAAGATCCACATATTTTTTTATTATGATAACAGGAATTTTTGCAATTCACCCCTAGCATAACAACTTTGAAATGTTTATTTAACTATTTTTAATGTTCAAGTTTAGAACATTTTCACCTCTGCTTGTTTACTTTCTGACTATTTTCATATTTCATTTTAAAGCAGGAGAGAGATGTTGGATAACATGCAATAGCTCCTGTTATGATGATCACAAATATACTTCATACAATTGTGAATCTTTCAACCACTATACAAAACCATGACACAATATTCTGCTTGTGACAAATTTAGATGTGACAGATTTCTATGTATTTTATTAGGGAAAGAAAATGAAACAGCTTGCACTTACATATATCATATCAAACTGTCAGTCATAAAAAAAATTTACACCTTTAATACTAATCATACTTTTTTTTTAATGTTCAAGTAAATTTTTCTTCTCTCCATATAACCATAATGCTCTGTCATACTCATTGCCTCCAAAGAATATAGTAAAGGTAATATAGGGAACTTAATACCTTAGAATTTTAAGTTACTCAGTCTTTCCATTGCCAAAATAATCCCAAACAAAAAAAATCAGTAGCTATGACACTTCTGAATTGATATGTTAATTAATTTGTTATATTTAGACATTTATATGGTTTATATTTACAAATAATGCACTTGCTACGTGAAATGCCTCTATAATTATGCAAGTCATAAAAATGTTATAATTTTATAAATTAAAAGTAATTTCTGTGTTCATGCATGATGTGTTTTAGGTGTTGGCACTACGAAAGAGAATACAGGACTACGACCACGAATTAGAGTGTCTGGTAGAACTGGAAGGAGAAGTTGAAAGAGCTTTCAACCACTTGGTTACTGACAACGCTCAGTTTGAAGTTCAGCTTACTCGGTATTTTGAATCCCGCACCACACCTGGTCCAGCTCACAGACAATCTGGTATGTCCATATAAAAATAAGGAATGTAGCTTCTTATACACATTCTTGACATTTCCAAGAGTATAGATATTCCAAGTTTTGAACAATTTTTTATGGTTACCATCAAGTTAATTTTCATTTTCTTTTATGATAAAAATTCCTCCCAGTTTCAAGTAGCAGTGAAGGCGGTGATAGTGATGGCAACGATGAAGGTGATGACAGTGGAGACAATGATTCGGGACTTGGCACCGACGAAGCAAGAATGGATGAGAACGGCCCTAGACCGCCAGGGTGTGACCCGGCTGTTTTCTCGCTCGTGACCCTTCTAAGGGATCTCAGGTGAGCCGTTACATGAGTTAAAGGGATATTGGGAATCTCACAAGTTCGTTATCATTCATCAATGACTAGGGATTAGCTGAGAAGTAGTTGACGACAAAGGTGAGCCCTTGTTTAAGATTTGTTATCACTCGTGTTAGATTTAGCCATATGATTTTATGTACTAGTATACATATTTGATCAAAACCAACTGTTTGCTTTCTTTGAAGTTACTTCTGCTATTCAGGTGGAGAATACTCCAGATTTCTGTTGTGACATCCATGGCTTTTGGCTCTATTGCTCGGCATCCTTATACGTCCTAGATTCTTGAGCATTGCATTCCAGAATAACCAAAAGAGTAGAAGTTATGGAACTTGCCCTCCCTAATTCTTTAAATCATTTGCTTGGATTGCGGTACAAGATATCCACTGTGTTACAGTAAGCAACTTTTGGAGTTTCTTGACTGTTTTGATGCCTCTTGTGAAGGCCATCCCTCTCTTAGCATACACATTAATGTAAGGTTACAGGATCTGTGATTGGTTTTTTATGATTTTTTTATGACAATCTTCAGAGAGTACAGTGTCTTGAACTAGATATTCAAAGGTACTTACTTAAACAAGCTCCTTTTTAGCAGTCAAATAGTCTTCTGCAAATGTGTTCAATCTTTCGTTGGAATCTTGCTATAACTTGGTCAGTGAGTCAAGCCACTTGAAACTAGGATATAATGTGCAAGTTTGGCAGCTGGCTGCCGATTTGAAATGGTAGTCAGGCAGGACTATATTGGGCCATTAGAAAGTTCTTGAACCAGATGGCGCAGCAACAGGACAGCTGAAAGAACTGACAACGAGTTCAAAATGCTTTGTTGAGCAACAAATGCTCACTACTAGAACATCTTATCGTAATGCAACAAGAGGGGAGTATGCTGCCCTCTTGTTAGGAAAGCCTCGGCCTTCTTTTTGAGAGCTATTAACCTTCAAGCGAATTAATTAATGACCCCAGATATTTTGAATGACAACCTCAAGATAGTTGGTAAATATTTCTTACTGATTTTAATCGTTTTAGTAAGGACAATTGCATTAAATACCTACAGTGGTTTTTTTTTTTCTTTTTAAATGCTTTCTTTTTTAACTGTGACCATAAAGAAAAACTTAAAAGCGATCTTTTTTAATTGTCCCTGTTTCCCAATATTTAATACATGGAATTTAGTTCTTATATGGTTTGGTCTGTAGCATTCATTCAGGAGTTCTATGATATTTCTTTAGTGTTGTGTTTTCTATAGAATTTTGTCACCACATAACAAAAATTCCTTCAACATGTAAAAAAAATAAAGGTGGAGAGTGGCAGGTACTGTGGAAAAGAGTCGCCGTGAGAGGACAGGAGAAGAAAGACGCCATGCAGCAGTTCTCCGTCGCCTTGTACGTGCTACACATCTCACCCACTCAGCCCTGTCTTCTTTGACCACATTACAGGTATGTTGGTCTATGTGCAGCACTAAACTTTCTAATTCTAGATGATAGTTAGTGTAATTTGTGTTTTCCCTGAAGAAAATACTTTTGATGAATATTCAACATGATTTTTTTATATAAATAATCTAGAAATTGTTTAATTGTACTTTTGTTGAAATATCCAGTGAAACATTGGGCTTAATTCCTTCAATGGCGATCTTGGCAATAATTGTATTACAGAATTTATATTCCAATATGGAGAAGGCATTTTAGTTAATGTTAGTTCGATTTTTTAAATAGGAAAAGTAGAAAAAGGAAAATATTTGGAAGAAATTTCTTTCATTTTTTTTTCTTGCACACCATATTCCCTTGGAGGATACTTTTGAATCAGTATTACAATGTTCCCAACTATTTAACAATTAAGAGATGTTAAATAACATTTTTAAAATATCCAGTTTTGATTTCACGAATGTTAAGATTTTAAAGAACGACAGCACAAACTTTGGAATATGCAAGACTATTTTGATTAAATTATCTTATTCAGGTCAACATCTGAAGAAATCCTGTTTGTCCAACTTCCATAAGACTTTTTTTTTTCCATCATCGTGTTTACTGATGCACCATAAAGCGAGAATGCCACTCGCTTGATGGAGTACCATCAAAGTTTTTCATACAGACTGCTAAACAGTGTTGAATCTCGGATTCAAAGCAGGCTGCAGTGCTGTTATGACCTATTATGCATCACTGTCTCGATTTTCTAGCTGGCTTCTAAAGTGCTCGTTTTCTGTATACATTAATTTATTTGCTGGTATACCTTTGATTTGTTTGTTGATTTACTTTGTTTCTTAGGTTCTTCTTTCTCTCAGCTCTACTTTTCTCTTTTTACTTGTGAACATTCTGTGCATATAAATGTGTTTAATTTTTTAATAATAATACAATTGATACATATTAACAACTTAAAAACCTTAAAAGAACAAGAAAATTCAAATGCTGGTCTCAATACCCAGTGACTAATCTTAGTTATGTGATCTTCATTAGTTAAAAGGCATACGACCTAGTCTTGTTTCCGATTGCTTGCCATGAAAAATGTCTCTTACAAAGCTTTACTCTAATCCATTATAGTTTTATATAAAAGGTGACAAGTTATTTCACGACCTTTGCCTGTGTAATCATGAATGGTAACTAACAACCAAAATTACTGAGAGATCATTGTATAGTACTATACTACAGACAGGACCTCTGTGACCTTCATAAGGAAGAATTTTGTGCTTGTTAATTTTAGGCTGAGTTTCTTAAACTCACCATTTGAAAACTAATATTTGTTGGTATTTTATGAAAGAATAACCGCGAGAAAGAGCTAGGAGCAATTCCATCTGTTGTTTGGCTGCGGAAAAGTCAGACCAGTGGAGACTTGGGTACAGTTACTGTCTTACCTTACCCAAATACCCAGGTAAATTCAGTTCATTTGTATAGTACTAAATGCATGTATGTAGTATTGCATGGAAAATCTAACATTATGAATGACAATTATATAAATATTGTAAGCAGTGCTTTACAAAAATTTTGGTATCCTACATTTTGATCTATTTTCTCATTCAGCCTGACAGTTTAGCAGCAGTACAGTGGCCCCAGGAGGGAAAGTATGCATCAGCTAATCTCCTCACAAAAGAACATCTGCAGCAATTAGAGCAACAGTTAGCCAAAGCCAAGAAAGCTCAGGAGTTAGCTATTCGCAAGCACAGGTTTGTATTGTTGCATTGCATTTATAAATCTGCAAATACTATACCTTATTATCCAGCTCAATGGAGCTTGTGAAGGACTTGGAAAATTAAAAGTGACTGTAGATCATTTTTACCTTTACCAGTTGTCTGTATGCAATAATCATTTCATACACTTTATCTAAACAGAGAGAGCCGCACAGAACGTAGGTCTCTTAACAAACAGATAAATGAGCTCCGGCAAGAACTTGCATCACTGGAACAAACATACCAAGTAAGAATATTACAGCATCACTAATGCAAGAATTAGTAAAAAAGGGGCTTGCTCTTAAGAAGACACAAAAGGAAAATTCTTGTTAATGGAGTAATTGCAATCTGATGAAATATCTTATAGTTTTTATTCTGTATTTCAATTTCATTACTCTTATTAATTTACTAATAGATTATTCTCATAAAAATAACTGACTACTCCTTGTCTTCATAAGGTGACAAGAGCTTGCAAACTTGGAATGGGTGCACAAGCTGGCCTAGAAGATGTGAAGGCCAAACTAGAAACAGAGCTTGACCTACGATGGCCTGGCAAGGTTGCCAGTCAAATGAATCGGCATGAAAACAACATCAATCAACTCCAGGTGAAGTATTTCTTTATTTTGTATGGTAATGGATTTATGAAATATTTATGCATTCATATTGCAAGTATGTAGCACTGTATTCAGATTCTGCCTTGATAAGCAATAGCTTAGAGTGTAGCAACAGATATTATACTCAGAAAGTAAACTTTAAAAAGCATGAGTCTATTTTAAGAACATTAGATATGACAATTTTTTTTCTTGGTTCATTTCATTGATTAGATTTATTTCAATAATAATACTTATGAGACACTGACTCTAAAAACAAGGGTACATTTATATAGAAATAAAAGCTGTTAATTCCTTTTGCTGATTCAAATCAGTAAACAAGAAAGGAGTAGCTAATTACAGTATGTACTTGAATGTTGTAAGGAGGAGGAAAGGGTGTGAGGACTTAGGTGTTCCATGGTTACTTCTGGTGCTTCTCTTCACTGATATCTTTATCAGTAAAATAACCAGAAGGTGGTGGTCTTTTCTTCCTGGTATGAGTAATACTTCCCTAGTCACTCTCACAACTATTAACACTTCCAAATGTCAGAGAAATCCAAAGGAACAGCTAAAGAAAGGCAAGTGATAAAGCTGTGATACTTCAAAACAGTTAAGGGCATAGTCACTGACTGGTGAGGGTCCTGTTACATAAGACACTCAACACAACCAAGGACATCCTAACACCTTAGGGTGCAAGCTTTACAGCAAAACATCTGGAAATGAAACACAATGCTGTTGACCAGTGAAAACTTGGCTTGTATGGGCTTCAACTAACCTTAAACTGCTTCCTTGTTATTTATACATGTACACTTTTGTATCTTATTTGATAGGCTACCCAGGAGCAAGTGCCCATGATGGCATATGGCCAGCTTAATCTAGATTGACCTGTATTTTATTCATTCTCACTGTGAATGACCACCTGTTTGTGTCTGTTCCGATACGTAAACAAACCCTCAGTCCTTTAACAATAGGAAGGTACTTAGCGGCAGCTGAACCGGTCGTAAGCTTCGAACAAGGGGGTTCGGTTACCGTTAACTACTTGTCCGGCAGTTGGTGGTCAGCTTGATTGCGAGGAGAGGAGCTACTTTGCTTTCGGCCGCGTTGGTGGATAGACGTGCTGCTCGCCTCTCTGCCTGCCTCTCTGCCCACTTCAAGTCGTATGCTTGGTTTTCTTCACTTCGTGAAGGCTTTTTCTCTTTCTCTATTACTTAGTGTGCATATGCAAAGCTTACGTAAGTACGTGTCTGTTTTTGTATATCCATACTCAGTGATTGTTGTGATTTATAATGGAATCCCGAGAGCCGGAGAGACCCCCTCGCCCCCCCATCAGCCGCAGATTGTGCCCTGGTGTGGAGGGCCGTAAGTGTGGGGGCCTTTCGGTCCTCTGTAGAGGTAGACCCTCAAGAATTGTGCGCTCGGTGTCGAGGCCGAGAATGCTCTCGCACCGAGCCATGTGATGTCTGTGTTGTTTGGTCGGAGTAGCAGTGGGAGCTCTACGGGGGGAGGAAGAAACCACATAAGCTGGCCAAGGAGTCATTGGAGGGTTTTCCTGTTACTCCCTTCCTTGGTTACGGGACACGTCCTTCTTCTTTTCCCCTCCCCTCGCCAATCCCTCAGCTCCCTTGTATGGCTCCTTCCCTTCAGGGTGGGGTATCTCACTCCTTCTCCTCTCTTGATCAGTCGAGTGTGGAGGATGGGTACCCCGATGTTCAGTTGTATTCGGGGTCGTCCGTTCGCTCGGGGTGGGAACTGCCCCCCCAGGTAAGGGGAACCCCCCCCCCCTTACTAACCCGACTCTGTTTCCTTCCTCAGATCTGCTTGCCACGGAGGACGATCTCGGCCGGGCCTGGTACTCACTGGGGCTCCAAGGGACACCAAGTGTTCAGGGGCTGCTGAGTCATCTGGAGAGAGGGGCCAGGCCAGGTATCCACACCTGGCTACGCTGCTCCACCTCACCTGGTCTATACCTAGCACGTCGCCATGGTTACCCCAACAGCTGCTGTTCTGGCGCCACTGCCGGAGGTGAAGAGGTTTACCATATCGCCGCCGCCTGGTTTTGCCACTCTTGCTCCAGCCCCTGACTTCCGGTGTCCCAAGAGCTCTCCCCTGGACCTGCCTCCAGTACAGAGGATGCCGCTGGTTCCTGCCCCGCCTCCTGTTCCTGAGATTGCTGCTGCTCCAGTTCCAGTACCAGTTCCTGCCGGTGGTGTTGCTGCTCCCACCCCATGTCCTTCCAGACAGGTGCAATCGGGCCCTGTTGCTTCGGCAACTGCCCCGGCTCCATCCTGGATGGAAGACCTGATGGTGATCCTGAGGAAGTTGACGAAGAAGAAGAAGAGGAGGAAGGTGTCGTCGTCGTCTCCATCGTCGCCGTCTGCCGCCGCTTCCCCTTCGTCTTCTAAGTCCCCACAGCCAAAGAAGAAGAAGGTAGCCTCCTCCCCCACTAAGAAGGCTCGCTCTGAGGCTTCTAAGGGTCCATCCCATTCCAGTGGGATGGTTGGGACTTCCGCTGGTCCTCCTGTTCCTTCAGGAACGGGGCCCGTCTCTCCTTCCGCAAGGAAGAAGAAGACGGGGACCGGAGGAGTGCCAGCTAACACCTGTACCTCCTCGCCTGGCGCCAAAGGTTCTGCCTCAGCGCCAGGTACCGTCTCGGCACCAGGTACAGTCTCGGCCTCTCGTTCGCGAGAGGTACCAAGTGTACAGTCACCTGCGGGTGACCGTGCAGCCAAGACTCAGGCTGGTCCAAGCTGCGTGACACGCTGTGAGGACAGGCATCGCTCCCACCGTGACAGCGGACTCTGCCAGTCCCCTGACTGCCGCTCCTACCGGGACCGGGCAGAGAGGGGGACCAGCAACAGCTCTTCTGACGCTCGGGACTATCGCCGCTGTTCTCGGTCCAGCCACTCGATCAGGCCTGCAGCTCGATCGCCACCGTGGGTTGGCGATCGCCTGCAACCCCCCAAGCACACCAGTTCTGCCGGTGGTCGAGGGGGGAGCGTCAAGTCTACCTCTCCTATCCCTTCAACTTCCTTGGGCTACACCGGGAAGAGCGAGGCGACCAGGAGTGATCGCAAGGGGCGCGCTCCTCGCAATCCCGCCACGATGCCCTACGAACCTGGCACAGTCCTGGGACCAACCAAATCGTACGCGCAAGTGGCAGGACGAGACCATGAGGGGTCTGTTGTGGTTCCTCCTTTGGAAGGAGGAGGGTCTTGAGAGGCGTTCTCACTGGATGGGCTTGACGGTCCGTCTCCGCAGGACGCAGTCACTCCTGAGATCCAGAGGTCGTTCGCTGAGGTTATTGCGCTACAACGACCTCGGGGAAGGATCGCTGCTCCCACCTTCCGAGCCTACATCAGGTTTGGAGTCGTTCTGGGGACCCAAAAAGGAACCAGGACGACAGTGGGTCTGCCGTGATCAGCCTTGGCCAACAGTGTGCTCAGCCAGGTGGACGCTCTCATCTCCGAACAGGAGGGACGCTTCGGTCCGGCAGGTCATCCAAGCTCCTTCTCCCACCTCTACTGCGACAGAGGCGCTTTTACGTGCCATTGGAGGACCCTCTGTTGCCCAAGCAGGTTAACCCGGAGCTAGCTAGGTTAATTCCAGGGGTGTCTCTGCAGCAGTTCCGGTTCTCGCAGCAAGAGGCACTTGCCTTGCCGCTATGGCAGCATTCCAAGCAGTCTCATGGATAGACCTGTGGTCCCTCACAGTCTCTAAAGCCGCGGCCTCCTCGGGAAACATCACTCCTGAAGGGGACCCGGCTTTCGTGAGACTGTGCCAGTCTGGAGGTAGGGCTATCTCCTACCTGGCCCACCAGACGACTAACCTGTGGGCCAACCTGGTAGGGACGCTGTCCTCACTCGAGTGACCAGGGCGGCTGGGCGAGAGGCGGCCCTGGGTCTTCGCAACGGACCAGTGCGGAGTTCCTCCTCTCTCTTCCCCAGAGAGATGGTGGACGCTGCGGTGGAACAATGGCACACTGAAGAAAGTGACCGTTTAGTCCACCAGGCAGTCTCGAAGGTGGCTGGGCAACCTCGAATGACTGTGGCTAAGCCCAAGAGTTTAGCTAGCTCTTCCTCTGAGGCTAAGACGATCACTTCGTCGAAGCCGAGAGGAAACTCTGCCTTCGATTTCGACTGTAAGGAGTGACTGTAACCAGCCCTCCTCCCAGTCCTCCTTCTCTCGAGGAGGAACCGGGAAGAAGAAGTCGAAGAGAGGATGGAAACGCTAGGAACGGCGTTCCATCTCACCTGCTGCCGGAAGTGGGGGTTGCCTAGCGAGCCATTGGGCAACATGGCAGCGCTACGGAGCGGAGACCTGGATAGTGAACGTCCTTTGGGAGGTATATTTGCTACCCTTCGAGTCTCGGCCACCCCTCACCTCCAACCCGGTCCACCATCATCAGACGTACGTTCCTGGTTCGGCCAAGGACGTGGTGCTTCGGCAGGAAGTAGAAGCCATGCTGAGCAAACGAGCTGTGAAGATCGTATGGGATCAGTCGCCGGGCTTCTACAGTCGACTTTTCCTGGTGGAGAAGTCCTCGGGGGGCTGGCACCCAGTGATAGATCTCTCTCCCTTGAACCAATTCGTTCGCCAGACTTGGTTCACGATGGAAACAGCACGGTCTGTGCTCGATTCCATCAGGGAGAACGACTTCATGCTTTCTGTGGATCTGAAGGATGCGTATTTCCGGATACCCATCCATCAATCCTCCAGGAAGTACCTCTGCTTCATCCTCGATGGGACGGTGTACCAATTCAGGGCACTTTGTTTCGGTCTCTCAACCGCCCCACAGGTGTTCACGCGAGTGTTCACTCTGGTGTCGGCTTGGGCCCACTCGGTAGGGATACGTCTTCTGAGGTATCTCGACGATTGGTTATTCCTGGCGAGCTCCCGCTCACAGTTGCTACAAGACAGAGATCGACTCCTCGAATTCTGCTGCGATCTGGGGATTGTAGTGAATTACGAGAAGTCAGATCTCAAGCCCAAGCAGAGGATGAAGTACCTGGGCATGCTGATCGATACGGTAGCAGGGTGAGTCTTCCCTGCAGGTTCGCGGATCAGCAGGATCAGGGAGGCAGCAAGACGGTTCCTGTCCCTACAGAAGCAGCCAGCTCAGCAGTGGCAGGTCGTGATCTGTCACCTGTCGTCTCTTGAGAAGCTAGTCCCTCACGGGCGTCTTCACCTGCGGTCTCTTCAATGGAGACTAAAGGAGTGTTGGTCACAGGCAAGAGACCCACCTTTCTTCCCCGTGTCTCTCATGGAGGTGGTGAGGCAGGACCTAGCCTGGTGGCTGGACGATGGGAACCTCGTAAGAGGAGTGCCTCTTCGCCCTCCCCCCGGAGATGTTGCTGTTCTCAGACACATTGACCGAGGGATGGGGCGCACCTGGAGGAGTTACTGGCTGCGGGTGTGTGTGGAACCATCATGACAAGCACCTTCACATCAACGTCCCGGAGCTCAAGGCGGCGTTTCTCGCTCTACAAGAGTTTCAAGATCATCTGGTGGGACACTCAGTGGTGTTGATGAGCGACAACACCACCGCAATGGCATACGTCAACAAACAGGTGGGCCTAGAGTCCCTCCCATTGCATCAGTTGACGTTGCAGGTGCACGAGTGGACCAAGGCATACTCGGTAGAGCTGTCAGCCCGCTACATTCCAGGCAAAAGGAATGTAGTGGCAGACAAGCTCAGCCATCGGGATCAGATGATAGGAACCGAGTGGTCCCTTCACCCAGACGTGGCGGAAAGGCTCTTCAACCTGTGGGAGCGTCCAGTCGTGGATCTCTTCGCCACCCGGGCACGGACAGAAAACTCCAGGGTTTTTCTTATTCGGCTGTGCCGGACCCGTGGGCAGCTGCAGAGGACGCTCTTCAACACCCATGGGACAACCTCTTCGTGTACGCCTTTCCCCCGTTCTGTCTGATTCGCAAGGGGATCAGCAGGGCGCTGGTCACCCCGAATCTTCGGATGATCCTGGTGGCACCCAAATGGCCTCAGGCCGTTTGGTACCCGGACCTGCTGGCTCTCCTGTCCCAGCCACACGTAGAACTGTACCACCGGTCGGTTCGGTCCCTGTGTCTTCACGGCTGGCTGTTATCCACCATCTCTTGCGAGCGAGAATCTTTTCTTGCAGCACAGCAACAGAGATGGCTGGGTACCTCAAACAGTCCTCTGCAGCTGTATACCAGGGAAAGTGGTCCGTCTTCTGTGGTTGGTGTCAGAGCCACTATTCAGCAGGTAGTGGATTTCCTCATTTTCCTTCGCCGAGAGAAGCTCGTCTCCGTCTCCACAGTTAAGGGATACAGAGCCGCCCTGGCCCTAATCCTTAAGCTGCGAGGAGTGGATATCTCCTCCTCCTTCGAGATCTTCCTCCTTATGAAGAGCTTCGAGAGGTCTTGCTCACCCAGGGAACTCAGGCCCCTGGGGTGGAACGTGACTCTCGTCCTTAGGAGTTTGACTCGAAGACCCTTCGAGCCGCTCTGAGAGTCGTCAGGCAGGGATCTGACCCTCAAGACCCTCTTCCTGCTGGCCCTGGTATCAGCGAAAAGAGTAGGGCAACTTCATGGTCTTTCCTTCAACGTTAAGCATTCCAGGGGATGGGGATCCGTGACGCTTGATTTCGTCCTGAACTTCATAGCGAAGACTCAGAATCCTTCGGTCCCTGACGACCGGTTCGAGTCTTTCACGATCCCCTCCCTGAAGGACTTCACTGATAACGATGCGGATGAGATGCTGCTTTGTCCTGTAAGGGCGCTACGGCACTATCTGAAGAGAACTTGACACCTCAGGCCTGAGTGCCAACACCTCTTCATTAGCACCGGGGTTACCAAGAAAGAGGTTTCCAAGAACACTCTTTCTTTCTGGCTGCGTGAGGTGATCAGGAGGGCATGCGACGCGGATGGTAGTGATGACATCCGTACCCTTCGTCCGAAAGCTCACGAAGTCAGAGTTATTGGTCCAACCCTTGCGTTCCGCAAGAACTTCTCCATGGCGCAGGTTCTGAAGGCAGGGGTTTGGGCCAACCAGACCACCTTTACTTCCTTCTACCTTCGGATATTACCCACAGGTCTCTGACACCTTTTCCTTGGGACCCGTGGTTGGCTTGCTCAACAAGTTTTGTTAGCCTACCCAGCACCCGAGCAGACAGAACAGCATCGCATCCTTGCGTGACTACATGAATGGACAAGAGAAACAGTGTGTGACTGGCTTCTCTTCCTCCTTCGTTTTTCCTCCTCTACCTGTGGGCAGAGGGCCGCGGTCGTCACTACGCTGAACAGGAAGCAGATGCAGGTAAGCTACATGACTGAGCTCTATCCTACCCCTTTCATTAGGGATAGGAGTATTTATCCACCACTCCCCAACAAGGGGGTGAGTGGAAGCCAACAAGAGACAAACCCATGACTTCATTTTGGCTCTTGAAGTAGGAACTAGTTCTTGTGTATTTGCTATTTATAAGAGGTACACTTGCCTCCCTCTTATAAATTTATAAGGCCTAGGGTTATGATTAATGATATATTGCCAATATGTTCGCTGTGACCTATTGGAATGTGGAGAAGCAACGACCCGAGAAAAGCTGATCAATGGGTTTCTGTGGGTGGCGTGAGATAAAACTGCATAGAAAGACAAGTCAATGTACGACAGTTTATGAACTCTTCTCAAAGTGCCTTTGGGAAACTGGTTGCAGCCAGTAATATGAGGCGCTAACGAACTGTGCGTTCGTATGTGCGTGTGCGCCTCTTCTGTTAAAAATGTATGATACCCAAGTCTATGGTGGATTGACTTAGAGGCGGCTTTGAGAGAAAGGCAGGATGCCGTGGTGCTCTCCGAAAGTATCTTTATAATATAGTGCTTGAAATATTCCGGCTGCTTGGGTGAGTTTTGAACTGTTTTAGCCAAAGAGTGGCTTGTTACCTATTTGACATTTTTGTGGGAATATTCAATCTTTAATCTCTGATTGTTAAACTTGTGTGTGTACTTACGGGGTGTTCTTATGTCGTTGAAACAGATGGTTCTGGCAAGGAACTATGGGGGGACCGAGGGAGTCCCGATGGATAATAGACATTTTGGTGTGACTATTTACTGTTTAGACATTTTGATAGTGGGGTAACTTGAATAAAGTTAGTCTGTGAGACCTAATTGTTTTGCTGTTTTTTCGTTGTTAATAACTGTTTATTTTATAATGCAACTCTCTCATTTTGGTTACCTGTTAGAGTGGAGAGAAAGAGGTGAAGAGAGAGAGAGAGAGCCGTCGCTTGGCGAGAGAGAGAGAAAGAGAAGGTCACGAGCCGTTGGTTGTTTAGAGAGATTGTGTATGCCTGACGCTCGGAGTTACACATTTACCAAATGAATAATGAGGTTCATAACCTCATTACAGGTGGTAGCAGGTGGTGAAAAAACGGTATAAAAGGTTTTTTTTATGCCTGAGAACGCCAATGAAGAGATAGGTGACCAGTTAAATATGGAGGGGATTGTTAGATCTCAGTTGCTAAGTGAAAGGGGTAGAGAAATATCCATCCGTGGGATGTGGGCTGAGGAAAGAAATTCTATTAGAGTCATCAAATTTGCCCGTACTGAGATCCTCCAGGGCGTGAGAGTAACTCAGTCTGGTTTGTGAGTGAGCGTTTGTCAGGTGCCTTCTCGCCGATCGCGTTTGCATTGTGCCAACGAGATTCGCGTATTCCTGGGTGGTTTTCTCTTGTGTTGAACATGTAAGTGTTACTGTGTGTTTTTTTTTTAATCCTGGGGGCTTTTTTGGGATTGGTTTAAGAGGTAAAAAAATTTTTCGATCTTTGCCCATAGTAGCAGAAGTGACGTGTTTTCTTTATTGGCGCCTGTTTAGAATGGACGCATTCGTCTTCCTTTAATATAAGGGTGTATAAAGATGTTTTTTTATGCATGCGAACTGTGCTTGGATAGCATATTTCGCTTGGAGACAAAGCGCCCACCGTTTCCTACAGGCTCAGCACATTTCTGCTAACCGGCGCAGGAAGGCGTTGCATGGCGGGTACTGCCTGCCTAAGGGGATATTGCAACGGGAGTATGGCCTGCCTCAGGATAGTGCATGCAAGGGTACTACTGGCCTGCCTAAGAGGGTATTGCAAGGAGATGGGTACTAGTGTAAACCTCCGGGGGGTCCTCAGACATTGTTCAAGGGGAGATGGGTACTGGTCTGCCTCGGGAGGTGTTCTATCGCTTGACAGAGGAGTGTCAACGCTCAGTGGGGGGGGGGGGAGAAACAAACTTTTTTTTTTTTTCTCATTGTGGGTGAACTCCTCCTTCCTTTTTTTTCTTTGTGTCGGGCTGTTGGAATACGAGTCTGGCCTTGACAATGAATGCTAGGACATCAGCTGATTGATTAGTTGATGAAGTGAAACGCCCGTAGAGTCTTTTTTTTTTTTTTTTAGAAAAGAGATTTCCTTTCTCTTGGATGAAGAGAAAAGGAAATAGAAAGAGATTTTCTTTCTCGTGAATGAAGAGAAAATGGTAGTTAACATGCACAGGATGTGTTGTATGTTTTCCTTATTCCTTGGAAGACACAAATATAATGGGGATACACAGATTATTATTATTTCTTTTATTGTGTTGGAGGGATTACTTTGAAATGCCGATGAGTGGTGTTGATTGTGTGGGTGTGGCAGTGGTGGTGTATGCTGGAGAAATTGTGTGTCATGGGGGGTCAGCATTACTGTTGTATGCTATTTTGAATTTCACCCTTACTTGAGATCTTTGCAAGAGAATTGTTACTATGGAGAGTTATTATTATTATTAATAATTATTATACTTGAGATGTTTCACGGGAGGGTTGCTTAAGTATAATTATCATTACGAGAGACTTGTTTTACGAGAGATTTGAGATATTTCATGGGAGATTATTTTATAATTATTACAGATAATTATTCATGGAGAATTATTACAATGAATTAATGGGAGAAGTCTTGTCATAATTATTTGTTGAGTTTTTGTAACTTTGGAGAATATTTCAGTGATTCGCGAGTGATGAGTTTTGCTGAATCTTGATGAATCTGGCTGAATCTTGGTGAATTGTGTTGAATCTTGCTGAACTTTTGCTGAATTTTTGTGCTGAATTTTTGGAGAATGGATAAGCATTAACATTGGTGATGTTTTTTTTTATACTGATACTAGTGATTTTGATGATAGCAAATTTTGGTGATTTTGCTGATAATGATATTTCTGATACTGATTTTTTTTTATACTAATACATGGGTGTTGTAATGCTATCAAGGGTGGTGAAACCTTTTTTGAATTTGGGAGGAACTAACAACACATTATTTTTTTTTTTCCTTTTTTTTATGAGTTCAGCAATTAATTGCTTGACATACGCGAGTCACGAGAGATAGTTGGTAATGCCGTTGATTTTTCTTTTCTCCTTTTTTGGAAGTTAGCCATCGCTGACACAAGTTCTTTTCATCATGGGTGAATTTGAATTTATTTTTTCTCTCCAGTTGGTGTGAATATTTTTTAATATCTCAGTTCGTGACTTAGAGTCATTAATCGGGAACGTGTTTGTGTTTCAGCTATTTGATGCTGTAGAGAAATTTACGGGAGAATTCTTGCATTTGAATGCATACGTAA
Organism: Macrobrachium nipponense; assembly: GCF_015104395.2. NCBI lineage: Eukaryota > Metazoa > Arthropoda > Malacostraca > Decapoda > Palaemonidae > Macrobrachium > Macrobrachium nipponense. The sequence continues at coordinate 2,518,748 of NC_087218.1, read as the reverse complement.
TGGCGCTACATTTTTTTTTTCTCTGGATATCTATGTTCCAGAAATTGTGAGTTTTCTTCCACAATACCTTTGTTGTATTTGTGACAACTTTGTGAGAGATAGGAAACTTGGTTAAGTTTTCTAGTGGCCTATGTCGTAGTGCATATGGAGAAGTCTTGGCTAAGACACTTTGAATTTGGAGTTCTGTTATAAGGAGTTGTGGCACGTTGGTGATTATTTCTAGAATTTCCTAGACAGTTTTTATTTGCCGAGTTTTTGCCCTTTTTTAGCAGTTATGCTAAATTGAGAGAGTTTTATAGTTTTTGACTATAACATTGAGTTACTCCCTGGAGAATTGAGATATATTATTTGGAGTTATAATTGGAGGTATATCATTTTGGAGTTATAATTTGAGATATAATATATTGGAGATATTTTTCTGGCCATTTTTGATATTTGTCAATGGTGATGAGAGCTATGTTTAGTTCAATTATTTTGCAGCCGTCTTTGTTGCAAATGGAGACATATTTTTGAGAAGATATATGGGGCAATATTTGTGAGTGGGTCAGCTGGATGCTTTGAGTGCAAATTTTTTTGAAGATAGGATTTCATTTTTTTGATATTCCTTTTTGGAGATATATTTTTTTGGAGCCTTGTTTTATTCCACATGGAGTATTGGGGAAATAGAGGTAAATATTTTTTATTTTTTTGCCGAAATAGAGGTGATTATTCTTTATTCCTGGAGTGGTTTTTTTTTATTAACATATGGCTATCAGAGAAATAAGAGGGAATAATATGGGGTTGGTTATTAACCTAATGGAGAAAATATTTTTTTTTCACTGGAGTGCTCTTATTATTAATATAGTGTCATATAATTATATATGGAGGTGGCATTAATCTTGGCGGGTGACCCTTTTTTGTGGTTATGGGAGTTTTGTCTTTTCGAGGAAAGAGAAGATTTCTGTGGTTCTTTCTTTTTGATTTCGTGACTATTTGGAGACAAGTGGCATTACTGCATTACGAGTCCCTATGGAGATGTGTGCATTTTTTATGTTCACAAGTGTGTTATTTTGGAGGCATATAATTGGGCAATGTCATGTTGAGAGTAAAGTCTTTGAGACAAATGTTTGAACACATTAGTCATATCCTGGAGTTAATTTTGTGAAATGTGTTTACTTCGTGTCAGTTAGACAGTTTTTTTGAGAATCATGAGTTTTCCAAACTTGTGTGTCTGACTGGACATTTTTTATGCTGCTGTTCGAGCTCACATCCGCAGGCGGATTTTCTGCTGACAAGCGATGTGATGAGCCGTGTACTGACTCTTTTCCTCTGATGGTGATTGATCAGAATTTTTGCAATATCTGGAAATGTTGACAATAGCATTTCACGAAAGCGCATGGGTAAGAGTTTGCTTTCTGGACATGTCCAGTCGATAAAGTTGCGATGTCGAGAAATTCCGTAACTTTAGATGGGGCATTTCTTGGGAAAAACGCGGGGGGTTATTCATATTATACATGTACTATGTATTTTGTGATTGGGGAAATCTACTTGTGGTTATCTTTTTTTTATTTTTCTTCTTTTTCCTACGAGAGATGTAATTGGGGGATTGAGCTTAAATGGCATTTCTTTTTGGACGGGAGATGTAATTTTTCGGGAGTTGTTATTTACATAAATGGGAGTTTGACATTAAGTCTCATTGTGTTTAATTGCATGAGCAGTAAAGGGGTTTTTGCTGTTAAACATTGGAGATTTTTTACTGATTTTGTGGGTTGTTCAAATATCAGAGCTCGAGAGAACATTTTTTGGGTCTGGGCGTGTTACGTGATTTTTTTTTTTTTCTTGGGCTCGTTACAATTTTTTCTTTTTTTTTTACTTGTGAGAACATTCGAGCTTGAAATGTGAGTGCAGAAGTCCGTGGAGTTGCTGTGAGTTTTTGGATTGTGTGTGCTGATGTGTGAGTTTGGAGAATTGAGTTGGAGAACTTGATGTTTTTTTTCTTTGAGAGTTATGATAATGACTTATGATCTAGTAGTCATATTAAAGGGAGTTAATTGGGAGACGTTCAGTTAGTATTTCTGACCTTTTGAGATCATTGTTTGATAGAAGTAGTATGTCTGGGTTAATTCTTTTTAGATTGACCAATGACTTGACTGACATACTAACACACCAAAAAGTCGTTTCCCAACGCTAGCAAGACGTCCACCAGCCGTGCAGAGAGGTTGCTGTCATTTTGTCCATGGTGACCACGAGAGTTCTACAGCGTGTCTTTTGGGATCTGCAGAAGTCGTTAGAAGTCTTCTACGATGAGGGAGGGATTCCGTCTTCCTACAGTCTGCTACAGTTAGAGCAGCTAGTTGCAGACAAAGAGGGATATTCAAGAATCCAATATAATAGAAAATTCTAGTGTTATTTTGAGAGATAAAAGCGTAACAGACTTTATTTTATAATGCCAGAGACGTGCAGTTATTACTTATATTTTATTTAAGCCGGCCAATGTGTTTTATATCACATAAGCTGTTTTGTTTGACCATTTTGCTAGGCGAGAGCTAGCATTGATTAGTGGCCGAGCCGTATAAGGCCTAGGGTTATGATTAATGATATATTGCCAATATGTTCGCTGTGACCTATTGGAATGTGGAGGAGCAAAGACCCGAGAAAAGCTGATCAATGGGTTTCTGTGGGTGGCGTGAGATAAAACTGCATAGAAAGACAAGTCAATGTACGACAGTTTATGAACTCTTCTCAAAGTGCCTTTGGGAAACTAGTTGCAGCCAGTAATATAAGGTGCTAACGAACTGTGTGTTCGTATGTGCGTGTGCACCTTTTTCTGTTAAAAATGTATGATACCCAAGTCTATGGTGGATTGACTTAAGAAGGCGGGCTTTGAGAGAAAAGGCAGGATGCCGTATGCTCTCCGAAAGTATCTTTATAATATAGTGCTTGAAATATTCCGACTGCTTGGGTGAGTTTTGAACTGTTTTAGCCAAAGAGTGGCTTGTTACCTATTTGACATTTTTGTGGGAATATTCAATCTTTAATCTCTGATTGTTAAACTTGTGTGTGTACTTACGGGGTGTTCTTATGTCTTTGAAACAGACAGTTCTGGCAAGGAACTATGGGGGGACCGAGGGAGTCCCGATGGATAATAGACATTTTGGTGTGACTATTTACTGTTTAGACATTTTGATAGTGGGGTAACTTGAATTAAGTGAGACCAAATTGTTTTGCTGTTTTTTCGTTGTTAATAAATGTTTTATTTTATAATGCAACTCTCATTTTGGTTACCTGTTAGAGTGGAGAGACAGAGGTGAAGAGAGAAGAGAGAGAGAGAGATGGAGAGGAGAGAGAGAGGGGAGAGAGAGAGAGATAGAGAGAGAGAGAGAGAGACAGAGAGAGAGAGAGAGAGAGAGAGGGGTCGGAGAGAGAGAGAGTGAGAAGGTCGCGAGCCGTTGGTTGTTTAGAGAGATTGTGTATGCTTGACGCTCGGAGTTACACGTTTACCAAATGAATAACAAATTTGGTCCAGAAGTCTGACCACTGATCCTGCGGTGCACACCCCGATCAGCTGGGCAGAGGCTAGGATCCCTCCCTTTGCTCTTACGACCAGGGAGGGAACCAAGGTCGGACGAACACCAGTCTGTTCATAAGACTCAGGTTCCACCCACCAATAAGTGAGTCTTCCTATTGTTAAAGGACCGAGGGTTTGTATACATATCGGAACAAATAAGAATTTGTCGAAATTGTATTTTTCCTAACTATACAAACCTGAGGTCCTTTACACAGTCCCACCTCATGCCACCCCTCACTCTGCGTTTCCTGGGCCTAAAGCAAAGTGACTCCTCTCCTCGCAGTCGAGCTGACCGCCAACTGCCGGACAAGTAGTTAACTACCGAACCCCCTTGTTCGAAGCTTACGACCGGTTCAGCTGCCGCTAAGTACCTTCCTATTGTTAAAGGACCTCAGGTTTGTATAGTTAGGAAAAATATAATTTTTGACAAATTGTTATTTTGCCTGAAGGTTAATAAAATAAATAAATGGCAACAGTATATCATATCTGTTCATGGGAACACAATAAGAACAATATAAACGATTGTATAAGCTAAATGCTTAAAGCAATTGTTTCCAGTAACACTACCCTTGGAGAGCAGGTTTCCAAATGTTAATAATTAATGATAATAATGAAAACGTAATTACTTCCCAACCTGAGGCTTACTAAGAAATTATGAAATTACCAAATAATTACTAGTCTCTCTCTCTTAGTTCAATAATAATGAACATTATGTAGAAAACATCATTAAACATTATAATTATCACAGAGAAGCACTTTCAGACCTTTATTTTAAGGAATAAGATGTTTAATGATTTTACTCTTTTCATGATCAAGAGACTTTTTTTTTTTTTTGTCCCCCTATTATGAGAGTTACAAGTTGTAAGAATATAATTTGTTGACAGGTTAGAAAAATGGAGTATGGTTCTTCATAAGTAATATCTGTCTAGTACATATTTGACTTGATCCTGGTGAATTTCAGAAAGATGCTGCTGGAAGAACAAGAGAACTTAGAGCTCTACAAAAGGAAGAGGCAGCATTGGCAGCCCACATTCTTGCACTGAGGCAGGAGAAAGACCATCTGTTATACCATTTAGCTCAGGCATCTTCTTATAGTGCATCAGTGGTACGTAACATAATGACGAGAAAACTTTGTTCCCATCTACAAAATTATTCATCCTTGAAATCAAGAGAAGGCAATAAATTTCCATTGATTTCATTTTTTATTCATTACAAATTTTTATGACTACCACAGATTTTGGAGTAGATAATGAATTAAGTCGTGGCATGATTTCTTTTAAAACAGAAAGGAAAATCCTCAAAGTCAGGTGGCAGGATAATGGGACAAGTGGGAGAACTAGATCGTTTAAGAGCATTTGTCTCGCAACAAGACACAACAATATCTGCATTGAGGTAATCTTGGCTACTCCAAATCAACCTACAATCTGTTTTACTATAGCACGTAAGGCCTCTTCAACTGTAAGTAGCTATTATTTGAAAGCTGTTTTCTAAGAGTTGAGACAGTTACTCTGGATTAGGATTTTCTTCAAGATAATAGGTACACTTGGTAAGTGGTGTAGGCGACAGATTTACAGTACGTACATATTTTCATTGTACAAAAAAATTAATTTCAAATCGTTTCAACTTGCAAGACTTGATAATTTTCATTTCAGAAGTATTTGGTTATTATTCCTATTCCTGGAAGACTGGAGTAAAGGAGGTCTACCTGTACGCTGGTAAATTGAGGATAAGCTAGCAGCTTTTACATACTTACACAAGTGTCATTTTCAGCCCAAAATATGAACACCCATTTAGAATATGTCCATAAATAGTGCTGCCATAATTTTGGAGATTTCTGGATGTGGCAATAGTTTTTAGTCTGAATTTTCACTTTCATTTCAAGCAAAATGGCAAAGTAAATGTGTGTGCAGTTTAGGAAAACTTCATAAAAAAAAAAAAAGTTAAATTAATTGATGTAGTACTATATAATTACCATTGTTATAAATCAAAACTACAATTATGTCGTACTGCTTAATGCATGGAGCTTTTGCAAAAACAAAAATATTCCTGTTAGAGTACACTGGATGAATGGGGACTTTTCATACTACAGCAACTGCTTGTGTATTACATAACTAAACTTTTACTGGGACGAAGATCATTAACTGCAGCCAGAACAGGAAAACTAGCATCCCTGTCTTCTGAATTTTATTGATAAAGAAACAGCCTCATCCTGCAGTGGCACTCAAGTAGCGAAAAAATATTCTTGGTCTTTCAAAATTATGGAAGACCAAATATGTTTTCATTACTTAAATCCCAGTTTTGTACACTTAGAAGTCAGTATCCTGGCCTTGGCCAGGACCTTGACTGGGTCAGGGTCTCTATGGTAGTTTCTGATGTCATAACTTGGATGTACAAAAATAGACAAGCTTTGAGTATCCAGTTTGTTAACCTGGTATCGTCTTGGCCTTTCTTGACCTGGCTTATAAAATATGAAAAAATGAAAAATTACTATTCAAATCCATATTCTTCCAATTTTCTCAAAACTTGAGAAGACTGGTTTTCAAACTTTAAAATAATGCATTAATGTTATCCATCATAAAATTCAAAATTGTTACCAAAGTTCCAACCCCCTTTTCTTATATATCCGCCTTTATTTCTTTCTCCTGGGAAGGCACGAGATAAGCGCTCTCCGCAACAAAATGGGATCAGTCACCCTTCCAGGTGTACCACAGCTTCCTCCTTCTAAGGTCCGGCCATCCAGTAGCCTTCCGGAGCGTACACCCACCGCAACACACAGGAGTGATCATACTTTTGGCTATGCCACCAGCACCCAGCCTACTTCAGCCACCGATTCCAGTGATGTGTATGAAGAAGAGGGGGCTGAAGAAGGCACCTTTTTTTCTGGTGAAGATGAAGACGGAGAAAATTATGACGATGACAACAGTGGCAATGATATAGTTGAAGAGGAAGAAGATGACAGCAATGATGATTCAAAAGGTGACTCGGACAAATGAACAGATAATATGGAGTTATTGTCAAAGTATGGCTGATAAAAATACATAGTGCATATTTCATTCATACAATAAGCAATTTACTGAGTGTACTGGGTTCCATAAAATAATATCCACACAAATGGATTTTATTTTACAATAAAATTATTAGTTCTATTGTGGTCTTTTAGACAATCAAATGCAGCAGAGGGGTTTGAAATGTGTGTAGTATGTGGTATTTTTTTGAGTCATTATGAATTTTTTGTAGAAGTGGAATTACAATTGGAAAATTGTGATATCTGTGCAACATACACTTCACTCCCACACTGGATTTAGCCATTAGAAGGGCAGGTAATCAATGATCATCTTCTCAACCATGAGCTTGTACATCTCTGGCATCATCTGAACCATGTGGTCTGAGACACCACATTTGCATTCACACACTGTACCAGAACTAGATAAAATTTTCAAAGTTCAACAACAAATCAGTGTACTCTGAGCTTTCCACGTATGATGACATTGGTGCACCCTTTGGAGTGACCTGGTCCCAGCTTTCCATGACAAAGTATCTCTAAGACCATTTTAGGTACACTGACCACCCTTGTTGTGGTTACTGTTTCTGCTGAGTGACTGTTCCTGTTCCAGGTGGCTCCCAATACAGTGCTGGCACCTCTTCAAAAGACTATTCTAGCTGTTGTGCCCCACATCTACCATAGTTGATTGATTTTCCTGTGATTTATTTGTTTAGTTTGTAAGGTGTTTTCACATTGCATGGAACCAGTGGTTATTCAGCAACAGGACCAACGGCTTTACGTGACTTCCGAACCACGTCCAGAGTGAATTTCTATCACCAGAAATACACATCTCTCACTCCTCAATGGAATGGCCAAGAATCGAACTCGCGACCACTGAGGTGGGACACCAACACCATACCAACCACGCCATTGAGGCGCCTGATTTTCCTGTGATCCTCTTACTGACTGTAACTGATTTTTTAGGCTAACAATCACTATACGTAGCTACAGTGACTGTTCCTGCTCCTGTGTTGGTTCCCATTCTAATAACCTTCCTCAGCCCACAGTTGAGGTAAATTTACTTCATATAGTGGATTCCTTTGTTGACATTATGATATGCAAGAGTCTCCTCCATCAGAAGGAATTCCAATTCACTACGAGAGTTCCTTGGTAGAAATTAGCAGTTCGTGGGACCATGACCTTATTCTTTTCCTACCTGGTATTCATGAACTGGGGTATAGTTTTTTGACACTGATTCTCTTGATGACTGTGACTGACCAGTGTTCTACGAGTGAAGATCAACAATCAGGGGAGGTAAGTTCAAGCTTCTGATTTAAAAATTTTATATTTTACTGATAAAAGAACAGAATTTTTCTGAATAAGACCATGATATTAGATTATGTGATTTAACAATGTATAACAGAAAATCAATACAGATAAAGAATAGATTATAGCATAAGCATGATATTCCAAAACATATAATTGGTATCTGTATCTTGAAGAACAGACTAAAAAATTGTGCTAAAAACTATGGTTATAATGTTACAGATTGTCAAAAATTTATGAAACTAAATCATATGCTAATCTCTAAATAATCATTCAGTGTATATCAGAGATTGATGGACAACAACCATACATATTATGATGTAAAAACAATAAATACTTTGGAACTACATACCTTTGTATCATGATAAAAGATACATATTTCAGGTTTATTCCAGGATCAAGTTGGAGGTATGAACCTATCATTTGTATTATACTTTGGAAACTACTGGCCAACAACTTGATGTCCATGAAACCAGCATGGCAAAAACCCTTAAGTTTATGTAGAACCTCATGGATTACTTGCACACTTCACTAATAATTTCTTTTAAGATATAACTTGAGAGCAACTCATTCCTGAGGGAATTTTATGTAACAAAATGTTTTATGAAGGAACCCTTCCAGGCCATGTCAAGCTATCTGCTTAACTACACTACATGTAAAGGTAAATTTAAAGTTATCCTAAAAAGTAGCTACAGTATTTACAACTACGGAGAAAATAGTTGGCAAAATGGCAATCACAGCTATGGTATTATTGCAAAATACAATTCAAAGAATACAGTAAAAGCAAAGTTCTATTGTAAATTACCTGCTAATTTTGTTCTTTCATCCAATGAAATATGATTAATAAATACAAATAAGAAACAATTAAAACCAGAATGGCTCATTTGCTAAACTTCCTTTTAATATATAGCTACATTCTCTCAATGAATTACCACTGATAAAAAAATGTATAACTATATTAAAAGGAATGTGCAACAAATTAACACTTAAAACACCCTGTGATACTACTTGCAACAGTTCTAAAATGGTTCAACATACATGAATGAAAATTGCTACCAAATTTCAGATGAGCTTCTGAAAATGGATGGTTCCAATGCCCTCATAAATCCAAATACAATGTACCCTTGCAAACTTATGAGAAAATTTTTATGATTCATAATAAATACATATTCTATAACCTAGTACTACCTTAAGTAAGTTAATATGACAGTAAAAAATATAGTATAATACGGTAATTACAAATATACATACATATATTATATACTAGAAATACTAGAAAATACACCTTAAGTTCATGCTTGGATTTGTAACAAAATCTTTTCCCAGCTTTCAAAAATTAATATCACAACAAATGTAAAAGGAATGTTTGCCCTTAGAGTTGAGCATTATGTTGTTATAGTAAATACAACTAAAAAAATTACTTAAAAAAACTGCCAGAGACAGGCTCACCCTGCTTGAAATTTATAGAACCTTTCAAAATACTTTCTTGACAGTGCAAGATGCATAAGAAGTATATGTGGCTAATACAGTACATCACCGAGTGATTATTCTCCCTTTACTTGGAAGTATTTGGGCTTGCAAAGGGCCCCATGGAATGACTTCACCATCTACAGTGAGATATCCAGATTTCCCTGAGGGTTCCACCCTGAAGGCTTCCACAGGTATCATTTCTACCCCTGGAATATTTATGTGACTTCCATCCATTCCAAGCAGGAACTGAAAAAATGAAAACAAAAGTAAGATGCTAGACACATTTTATATGCAGCTTTTACACCTGAATGCTTGAATCAAGAAAGACAAAAAAAGTAATTCTTTGATAAATACAAAATGAGGTCATTGTTCCCAAGGGGATATGAATCATTGACTTTTTTGTGGACATACTCTTCAGCACCAGCTCAAATTGCCACATCAATAGTAAGATCTCATCTTGAATATGCAGTACAGTGTTGGTGACTAGTAGGGGTACAAGCAAGAACCATAAAGTTAATTCCATCCATCAGGCAAATAGATTATCAAAGACAACTAGAGAGCCTGAACATGTATGGCTTAAAAACACGACGATTGTGAGGACAACTAATAGACACATTAAAATACTGAAAGACATAACAAAAGTAGACAGTAACCTATTTACGGTAAATGAAAACCGAAACCAATAGATCAACGAAACGGAAATGGTAATAGAAACTAGAACTGAAGAGATACAAAAACCACATCCCATTATGGGAACTTCTATACATACAAGATATGTGACACATGGAATAAACTGCCACCAGAAGTTGTAAACAGCAAACCAGATGTGGGTAAGAGTTTAAAAGAAAGCTAGACAAAAAAACTCTCTCTCTCTCTCTCTCTCTCCGCTCTCTCCTCTCTCTCTCTCTCTCTCTCCTCTCTCTCTCTCTCGTCTCTCTCTCCTCTCTCCTCTCTCTTCTCTCTCTTCTCTTCTTCTCTCTCAACCGTGTTAATTAACCTCTATCTATAAGGGAACACTTGGTTCTCCAATGATTTTCCTAAAGTGAAAGTCCAGACACGTCTCACTCTAACTTGAGGCCCTATCAACTGGCATCCCTATGACAGATTATATATGCAGTCATTGGTATCCTGCTCACCATTGTGACCAAAAACTTTACAAATACATGGCCCTAATATGACCTTTATCACCAACAAATTGGCCTGTATTAGGATGCACAGGCACATTGTCCATGAGAAAGCAAAGGCTTCACTCAATGTCTAGCAATGCCAAGGTCCCGTGATAATGAATACTGTAAGCTCCTTAAAAGAATTATGGAACAAATTGGTTACAATCTTGGCAGTGAACTAAGCCTTCGCTGAATGATACCAAATTACTGGGAACCTGTCCACCAAATGCAAGACACAAGGTTGCTCTGCATGTCCAATTACCACTGGTTTGAAAATATGCCCACCAGTAGCATTTGCACATATGTAAAGGCAGAAACTTGTTGCTTGGAAAGCTTTCAAGTGGTTCAATTCTTTTCCTTCTCACCAGCCAAGGTGTTAGTGGGTAAGAATGATAGAATAGATCAGTTGCATCAGCATTAGAATAATTAAAACTCTCCTTTTACAGCATGACAGTTCAATACTATCTTTGTTCTGTCAAATGAATGTGCTAAAGACAATGCTACATTCAAAAGAACATTTCTTTTATCACTAACACTTATTACTTCTTAACTTGCATATATGAGAACCTTAGCCAACACCACATCAATATAAAAATGTCAGAAAAATACTCTTCAACAGCACTTACTTTGGTAATACTGGATTTAGTAGCATCTCCACGGACTAGAAGTAACCAAATGATGCCATCATTCAAAGCCGCATTTGGAGCAAGAAATACGTCAGTTCCAATATGACTCTGATAAACTGCATATATTATGATAAAGTCATCTGAAATAAATACAAATGTTTGGTACGTCAAGAATAAATACAAATTTTTGGTACATCAAGAATAAAAATATACCAAGCAAAATCATTATACAGATAGTGAAACAAATATCTTGCAAATAAAAAAATCCAGTCAATAAATGTGGCTATGCAACAAAATAAACTGTTTTAATTACAGTAACTATTTGATTGTCTTATTTCTCAATTTTTTCATACCAAACTTTTCTCTATCACAAGTGACCATTCCCCTCCTGGATTGTCATTTGAGTTTACTGTACACTGCTATAGAATTTATAATGCAGAGACACCATTAGTGATCTCTAATTTAAATCCAGCTTTTTTACATCAAACAGTCTGCTTCAATAAAACAATATAAAAGGTAAGTAAGGATGTACAGTATTACAAAATTAGTATGAAAACTACAGATTGCTCTTTGTCATTAGGTTGAGTGAATTGTTCCTAGAAATGATTTTATGAACTCTGAGAAACAGGACACATTTTATTTTATGATGAAACTTTCAGTACTTCTTGTACATTTCTAAAATGGTAAAGATTTCTGTAGAAGAAAAAAGCTACAGTAAAAAAAAAATTAAATAGAAGTTTACTTGAACCTACTTCCAAAAGGGAAAAATTACAGTAATTACATCAAAAAAATAATTTTTTGCTACCATATCCTGTATGTAAACATGGTTTCAGAAACTTAGAAGACTGTTTTCAGATAAGTAAAAATAAAATGCTTTGCGTCAACATACAGGGTGAAATATATATTTTTTATGTACAGGAAATGAAAAACTGTAATAAACTATATGCTGTATCAGCCAAAGTTACAGCACTTCAAAAGTTGAGACAAGTAATTATGTGTAGCATGACAACTAAAAGCCAGGGCAATCTCATCAACTAAAATGATCTACATATAGTAAATATTGTGTTTTTACTCTGAACCTACATACTATTCTTTGGTTATAAAAGATACTCTAATGAGGGGAAAAACCCTGTAGGGCCAAACAATGAATTACTGAGCTGGAATATTTTAGCAAAGGTGTAACAGTACCATGGGTATCTATATAGGGAGATTGTCTTAACTTTGTGTGTAAACTTACCATGTCTATGTACTGTAAAAGGAAAATGCAGACAATAAATAAGTGAAAGTCATCCAGCCTTATTTCTCTATACGTATACGGTTTCCCAAAATTTTGCTAGTCAAAAGTGGGTAGTATCTCCAAAGTCAGAGTGTCTGACACAAGACTATGGTAATTTGTACTTTATTTAGGTATACAAACAGGAGCCTTTCATATATGGAGTACCTTTGGCACATGCACTGGACCAACTGTGTACTGACTAACAAGAAAGGTACTCGGGTAGGGATTGGGAATTAAGATGCCCAATCTCATCAACTGATGTTACTCATTGTACTTTCAGCCACAAAATCAGTGTGAAAAATCAAAGAAACAATGTAGATGTTGATTACTTACAATGAGAAAGGCTCCAAAATATATTAATTACTTTAAAAATCTGTCTCTACCGAGATACAAAGATTATGCCTGTCATATATGGACACAAGGGTGGGTACCCACCCTCCTCATGAAAATGTGTAAGGAATGATTGGGGAAACCAAGTGTATGCTCCCACAAGCACCACTCTGCCAGTCATAAAATATGTTTAATTATGTGTGTTCTGCATTCTATTGAATTTTGTTGAGTCATGTGGGTTACTTATAAGATACCCAGGAGTCAAACAAATATGATAAGGTGGAATATACTTGGTTCTGTGTGGTAATGATGACCAGTGTCCAAAAGTGGTTTTAATCTGTCTATAAGTCTGCCATTTATCAGAGATGATGTGTTTCAGAAATGGACAAATATTAATAACAGCAATACTGTACTTCTATTAAATCTTACCACAGTAGTTACAGCCTTGGCTGTTTAATTAACATCTTTATTTCCCTTATTGGCTACATGTGCAGGGATCTAACATAGTCGACATTTATACCAGCTTCATATAATTGGTGGCATTTATACCAGCTTCCTATAATTTGTGTGGAATAAAAATTTAACCTGTTTAAAAAATTATTTTAGAAATACAGTTTAGACAATTCTCCAAGACTCGTCAGTGGCAAATCACTTGATGACCACTTTTGGGCACTGCTATATTTTTGCTTAACTGCTCATCATTTTGAAGCTAAAAACTTCCAAAAAGGAAAAAAAACAAAATAAAATTAAAAGTTGTGAAATTAGTGTTTTTCTATGGATTACATTATATTTGCAGTCAGATATTTGCATTACACTGCAAATATCATCTGAATTCCTTAAAGTTAACTGCTAACCAAACTGCAGACCATTTTTCCATGAAAGCAAAAGCTTTAGTAAGCAACTAATATTTCAGTGCATATATTGATCATATGTTCAGCACCAATATTCTCACTTTTGTTAGTACAGTTTATTCAAAAGGTTAGCTGGAGAACTGAAAGGCACATAATAAACATGATCTTCTGTCTGATAGACAATGACTGGTGAACCTTGAAACATTCTTGTCACAAATGCATATCTATCTATCTATCTATCTATCTATCTATCTATCTATCTATCTCTATCTATCTATCTATCTCGTATCTATCTTATTTATATAGATATCTATATATATATATATATATATATATATATATATATATATATATATATATATTTATATATATATATATATATATATATATATATATATATATATATATATTATATATATATATATATATATATATATATATATATATATATATGTATATATATATATATATATATAATATATATATATATATATTAATATATATATATATATATAATATATATATATATATATATATATATATATATATATAATATATATATTATATATATATATATATAGATATATATATATATATATATATATATATATATATATATATATATATATATATATATATATATATATATATATACATATAATTAACAGGTTAGTATGAAATAACTTGAAAAAAAAAAATTTATATAGTCTTGGAAAGTTAAGATGCAAATCTTTATCTCACCTTCAACAGTTTCCCAGTCATTGGGCAATGATTCTCCTAGCTTTGGCATATGGCATCCACCTTGTAGTTGCGCAGTGATGTTTTTACTGAATTCGTCACCTTGTTTCTCATACTCTGGTTTTCCATTCAACAGGAAGTCATCTTCAGAATTTTCTCCTGCTTTAACTGGGTCTACTTTGACTAGAGAGGCATTCATATCAAACTCGTCCTCTTCCTGTCAATTAAGACAAATGAAAATGAGTGACCTTTGAATACAACTGCAAATTAAGATTTACCGTCTGTCATCTTTTTAGTTATCACAATAACGTATTGAAGGAAATATTTCTAGATGTTTCATGCAATACCACTTGGCAGATGATTAAAAAATTGTGGTCATATCATTCTCTCATCTTTTCCTTCCTTCTAAAATATATTATAAGGCATATAAATATATCTACTTAGATAACCCTTACCGTAAAATGAAGGTGAAATTTTTTTATTTGTATTGCATGACACACAAACATCATATTACAGATAATTTATCATTGAATTAGAAACCAAATCCTGAAAATAAGATGTAGCTTATAGGCAAAAAACAATTTTGTACAGATCACCTGCTCGGACAGTTATGTCCTTATCACTCTCTTCAAGGATGTTGAATAAAAACTAACCTTAAACTCTATGACTCAGAGATGAAATGCACTCTTACATCAACAAAAGTGGGAAACTCGACAAGCAAACAGCGTGAAGTCAAAGGTCGTAACCATTCATCAAAATAGCTGAGGCTAACTTGCTAAAAAGAAGCTATAAGACACTAAGTGCATCAAAATCAAAAGCTGCTAACTTGTGCTTTCCACAATCTTCTGCTTTTTATTACCAGCTGATTTGCTTCAAAACCTTCAGGTGATACAGGGTAGTACTACTGTATATTTTGAGTGATTGTGAAAGTTCACTAAGAATATTTTCTACTGTGAAGAATTTTAAGTCACTGTGAAGTTTCACACACTAATAAGTCACACACAATATGTAGTGCAGGTAGCTCCCACTTATCAACAGTGTCAGTTAACAGTGTTCCGTAAAATTGGCTAATGACATCGTTAACCAGATTTTCAGTGTCGGTAAGTGATTTTTGGTGTCGGTAAGCAGTTTATCGACATCAGTAAGCAGTTTATCGACGTCAGTAAGCGGTTTATTGGCATCGGCAAGCAGTTTATCGGCACCAATAAGCGGTCAACGATGTCGATAAGCAGTTTATGGGCACTTATGATGTTGTAAATGCCATTTATTACTATAATTATCGGCAATTTTCGGTTAGCGGCGCTTGGCCAGGAATGGAAACCCTGCCGTTAACAGGAGGCTGCCTGTACTTTGTGGTTCCAAGTAACGAAACAAACCTTAAGAAAATCTGGTACCCTTTGTGCTTTGGAACTGGTGAAAATACTTGAAAACATTTTAGGCGACTTCCGTAGCCTGGGTGCTTAAACATAATTTAAAGGGACACACCATTGTCTTTTAGGGTTGGGTTAGGGTCGTTCAATGACGTTAGAAGTCTACACATTTGTGAAATGTACTATTTTTTTATCTTGTGGTAATGGAATGGACAACATTTTAGATGGTAAATAAAAAAATCTGGGGCAAATCTATTTAAGAATTCTTTAAAAATATACCTATTCGGTACAATTTATACTACGAATTTCATAGATTTGACACTACTCATCTATCTTAGCTCCTTTGTCACTCGATTTTGGCTTTACTTTACAACGTTTACTATATGCAAGTGCTCTTTAGTTAAGCAGGCTCACAAGTGTCTCACTTCATTGTTTATATTTCTTATTAATTTTTCTTTGTTATTTAACTTGCTTATCTTTGTTATTTCCCTTACAGCATTTTATTCTTTAATTCTTGCAACATTTCTGATGTGTATTGTTATTATTGTGCAAGATTCACGATACCCAGAAACCATTGATATACCTATAGATTCGTGAAGTTACTGGGTATTACCAACTGTATCAGTCTCCAAACAGAATACTGCAGATCTGTTTGTCATCTGATAATTGGCATTAACTCATCAGAAATACTGTACATTATATGAAATAGTTAGTATTCAAATTAAATGAAAATACTGTAAATTGTTTGTATTTATAGCACAAATTAAATTTTGTACAGTATATTTACTGCCTCATGTTCCACTTAATGTGATTTACCTCTTTCAAATTACTCCCATCCAATATTAATACATAATTTAGCATGTTTTTATGGTCAGAGAATGAATCTTGGAACACATTCTGAGGGTTGACAACTCTCTGCAATCAGAAAATAAGTGACTGGCCAAATACTATTAAGAACATGGAGATCAGGGAAAGACAGTAGCTTCATACTTCACAAAACAGGGAATAGCACAGGTACATCGTCGTAGTACAGTATCCAATTCCTGTCAGTCAATTCCTCAAGCCTCTTACTTTGCACTGGCTCCCTCATCTGCTTCAGAACCTTAAAGTAAATTTAGTTTTTAACAGTGTAACACAACTTTACTAAGAACAGTGTCAACCAACTCAAAACAGACAGACAACAACATTTCCATATGTGAGCAGTTCTAATATGCTTTTTCATGGGAATGATGACCATACTCTAAACCCAGTCCACCTTCTTTTCTCTGCAAAAATTGAGATGCACCAAAATACTGAACATCACTAACTTCAGGCAACAGAAATTACAGAAGAAACTGCAACAAGATCTTCACGCCATACTTCATCAGTCAGAGTAAATTCCTAGGAGCAGGCTGTAACTCTAAGATCTTAAAAGTGTTGTGAACCAGTAGGTTATGCACTTTTCTTAAAGAGTAAATTTTGCTTTCTGCCTTTCTCTTGACTTTCCCTATATACATATATATTTAGTTTCATTATTTTATCTTCAGCCTAAACCAAGTATGTAGTGGCATTTGGTTGCTAAACATGACACTATTGACACATAAAAAAGTTGAGCTCATGGAGCTCTGGATTAAAAACAGGTGGGCCTAAGTACATTTCAATAGGCATACATAACAGGACCTCAAATATAGACTTAAAGATATATACTGTTCCCTTAACATCAAAGTCATGCTGTGTCTTAAAACTGTACATGAGGTGTTATAAATAGCAAGTACAAATGTTCCATTTACTATTATTATCATTATATTATTAAATCTATATCCAAAAAAAATTCATAATAAAAAATATTTTAAAAATTATTATTGTGTTGCAAATGATAAAATGAGAAGAATACTATACGTACTACTTGTGTAACACTGTGACTTCTAGACAGTTGACCCCCTTCTTCTCTACTTTCTGTATAAGGTTCTTCCTCCACTGTCTGGGACCGCTGTATTTTATGTCTTTTATGATTGTTATTCACCAAAGCCTTATGTAAGCGCCTGAATGATAACTTAGCACGGTATCTTCGCAAGTCTGCACATAAAAAATAAAACTACAATGTAAAAGTATGTTCAACTCACAAGCTATTGTTATAGTACTTTCATACGAATACAATATTTTCTAAATTTACAAAAGGACATACCATAAAAAAGAAAGATATTCTTGAACAATAAAGACTGGTAAAATTTATTCATTCAAAGCTCTTCACCTATAATTAAGCAGCCAGGGCCCTCTGAATGTGGAAAAGGAGGGGACAAGAAGAAAGGTATGGATTAATCATAAAAAAACTGGTTTTGAAGTAGAAAAAAGCTATTTTTGATAGCGTAGCAGCTGTTCATCCTCTAACAAGTTACATTCTCCTTGTTCCCACCAAGGTTCCATAAGGAGCTCCCATTGGACATGACTAAGGTTTCTTTTTTTATATCTAGTTTCGGTACAGCAATCAAGCTAGCATTCCACTGGCTTAAGTATTATAGCAAGATGTTAACTAATTCAAAACTGTTCCAAAAGATTCACAGGCTAAAAATTAACACTGCATTAATAAGCAATAAGGCATGAGCTATAACAATCATTATTTTACCAACACAACCGAAGGTGACATTAACTTTAATTTTTAAACTAGCCTTTTCACACAAATTTTCCAGCTTAAACACATAAAATTAAGGTTCATAAATGCATATGAACAAATGCATTGTCATCTAGCTATTTTATAGCTACTGTATTTCATGACAAAACAAATGAGCTTCTTTCATATTGCTGAAAGAATATTTTTAAAAATATTCCATATGACAATAAATTATTCAGTATTTGTACAGTACATACGTACTTGCAATCCGTGCAATGGCCCACAGAGCAAATCTTGACTCTCCAATGCTTCTTAGCCTCTCACTTTCAATATCTATATCAGAAAGTAATCCTAAGCCAATTGACAGGAAAGACAGCCTCTGTAAACAGAATAAAATGCATTATAAATTTTTCAGCATTTTGAGTTTCCATAAGTTCTATACAAAGAAAACTAAACTTGTTTTACACATAAATTAGACATGAGTGAATTGGCTGACTTACTCATTTTCACTAGCAAATTGGTGTAACATCAACTAGTGTCATAAATACCAGAAAACATCATTTGTTGTGAGATGAACTACAATGAATCTACAAAAAGTCTTTCATATCAAAAGATTCCTACAATAATGTAGTCAATTCATTTAAATGCGTACATCAGTTTAATGTAAATGCTTATGAGATAAGCAGTGTAATGTCTTTTTCTAGTGCAACACATAAATAAAATCAGGCATGGAGAGAAAAAAGGTAAAGGTGTGTTAGTCAGGGAACACATTAGCATGAAAAAAATTCCAAAGAATGACAACAGGAGAAAAATAATTGAATAGTGTAATCTAAAGTTTATCAATTTCCAAAGCAAGTGTGGGAAGAGTTCTCTTAGCAGTTGTTCAGAATGTTTCATTGAAGAGGATGACGAATTGCCCCCTTGAACTCAAAGGACCAGGAACCCAAACAGTACCTGTAGAAAAGAGACTGAGATGCCACATAGCAGCAGAGAGGAAGAAGATCAAGAGGAGGCGAGAGGAGAGTCACAAACCAAACATACAGCCTGAAGAGGAAAACAAAAGTTGGAGCATTCCAGTCATAATAGCAACTTTCTGGTGTGTTGCATTAAGGTTTAAAAGGAAGCAATGGTGGGCACCAACACATCGCTCCCCATTGTAACTTCCTTATTGCATTCTTCCCCTATCTGCTGGCACCCTTTTTGAAGTCTGTTATTGTGCAACTCATTAGTTAAGCCTGAGTGCAGAATTGCACAATTTATATACAGCACTTGAAAAAGGGGAATCTGGGAAACAATACCTTGAGAGTTAATACTTCCTTAGCCTAAGAAAGCTTGGTGTGAACCAGAGCTGTACAACTCTCCAGACAATAATAGAGGATCCCTCTGACAAGCCAACAATACCATCAACACCCATTCCAAAGTGGACCAGATATTCCTATCAGGAAAAGGAAAACTCCTGGACTGCATACCACAAGGAAGGGAAGAGGTGGACCCCCACAGGACTTTCATGTTTGGGGTTGTCTTCTACAGCATAGCATGCAGTGGAAGTCCTCTCCTTGGGGGACAATGTATAATTTTCAATGGGCTAAGGTGACACAGTATAATTTTTACTGGGCTAGGGTAGAGATGGTCTCACACTCCCACTCCTCTAAAGTAGTTTTCCAAAAAAGAAGATCCCATTTTAAAAGGGGGTCAGAGAGATAGTCGTCCCCAAGAAGCATTCTTCCAAATGAAGAGTGATCCATCAAATTTGAACAAGCATACTGTTTGCATAAATTTTCATTTATACTGTACTTATTTTATGGGAGCTCACAAACAAAGGATTTAAACTGGTGGCTAATCTGGAGAGCCAGCAAAGAAGAGTGCTAACAAAACCTGAGAACGGTAGTTGACAGACTCCGTCAAAAGGTTTCTTAATAGGAAAAAGTCCCACCTTACATCCAGCAGGCTTTTTCTGAGGCTGGGACTTTGTTGGGCTACTCTTTGCAGGAAGCTGTTTATTGCCAAAAGTACCCAAACCTGAGAAGATTACTTACTTGCACAGCCCAGCTATTCCAGAAGAATGCTGGAACGAAGTCTGGGCCTCTTACAGTTTGGGTCCATGGTACTGTAGATCTAATCCTGAGATTGTGACTGTAGGATTTAAACAGAGTCTGGCTCTCACATGCCACAAAAAGGCTTTGAGATAGCATATATCTGAATATGGAAGATATTCTATCTGTGAACCTAGAAGGGGTCTCTGGCAAACAGGTGAACTGACTCCACCCGTCTCCACCCGTTCATATGAGTGATAATTCATACGGATGCCTCCTTGACAGGTTGGGGAAGCTATTGAGAGGATTGTCAGTTAGGGGGAAGATGGTTACCCATCTTGAGGCTATTGGTTGTCTTTCCATCTCAGAAAATTGAAACCTCCTCCAAAAAGGACCCATATTTTGTTGGTCCTAAACAATATGACTTCAATGTTTTATACGAGAGGTTATGCTTACGCCGAGCTCCTCTCAAGTCAGTAATTACTAACATGCATCCACAATCTGGAAGTGGACCTGTTTGCCACATGCGAGAACCATCAACTTCCAGTGTGTGTTTCTCTGAACCTGGACATTCAGGCAATAGCAGTAGATGCATTTCTACAAGGCTGGAAAAAATGGAGGACGATATACCTTTTTCCTTCATTGTCCCAGGTTTTGAAAGTTTTGAACAATGTTCTACAGGCAGTCCATGGTTATTGGCAGGGGTTCAGTTCCCAATGGCATGACAATAACAAAAATTCGCCGATAATAGTGCCAAGCCCCAATTAACAGCGCCGCTAACCAAGGCTCGGCGCCAATAACAGGGATCATCGTACATAGGCGCTGAAAATCAGTTATCGTCATTGGTAGACAAGGGCCAAAAAACCGGATCGCCGATAACCGGGGACTGCCTGTACTAGTTTTCAACGGAACTACTACCTGCCTAGTAGCTCTAAATTAGCCAAACGGTCATTGGTTCCTTATTTCTTCAACAACAAGCAAGAGAAAAGATTCCCCTGCCATCCACTGTTCTATCCCACACAGAAGGAACAGAAGTCGCCTGGTCTACCATGAACATTATTTGCGTAACATTGCTAGGTATCTAGTGCAAAACTACAGATTTCATCTTTCCAACATATCAGTCTACGTATATGGAAAATGTGGTTAGATTACCTCCACACTGAGAGCCCAGTTGAAATCTGGTAAACAGTTTTACATTTTTATGTCCTGAGGTCAAGCGCCTTGCTATTTCACAATCATGGGGTACAAGGCAGCATTGGTGGAACCCTTGCTTTATGGTTTTAAAATTTATTCTAATACATACAGAAATTGTTAATTCTGTTCTCCAGTCTTTTACACTGCAAAAGTCAGCTCCAGCAAGGTTTCCCATTACGTGGTCCATGAATATGATTCCTGTCATCCCCTCAGTTCATGAGCTCAATACAACTACAACTCATATGTTGCAAAAGGCAGGCTTTTTGACTAGTCTAGCATACTCATTAGCATACTGGGCTCCCTTAAACAAGGACATTTCACCACGTGTACACCTAGTTGTCATTTATTGTTGTCTCCTGGCCTATCATTTATGGCCTACAAGTCCCTTAATCAAAACACTGGGCACAGTGCAAAATATTCTTGACAACATCCCATTAACAACAAACTACACTACTTTCTACTTTTCACCCATCCCCATTTGTTCTCTTCCTACTTAAGTGTCAGGTTTCCATAACTTTCTCATGCTCCAGTTTTCACCTCTGAAGTAAAAAGAATTCCTTTTGCCAAGCTCTATAAGAACCAAGAAATATTGTTCAAGGGTCTCATGAAACTACTTAATAATATTAATAATAATAATAACAACTTCAAAAACACACACAAATCCCCAGTTAAGCAATCGAACAAATATATTTAAAAAATAAAACTACACAGAGACTTTTTGAGAAATCTGTAACCTCAAAAGCTCTCTGAGTAGTTTTACTTCTTAAATAGTATGTTTGTACAGTTTCATAACTGTGGATCCGTTTGCTACAACAATAATAATAAATAATAATAATAATAATAATAATAATCAATAATAATAATATATTAATAATAATAATAATAATAATATACTTTATTAAAAAGTAATGGCTACTTCAGCAGCATTACACTTGTAGAGATTCTTCTCTGTTTTCCGAATAGCGGCTTTTTTCCGTGCTACTTAGACAGGCTAGTAGAGCGCCTATGGAGTATGTCTGGCAGCTCCAGACGAAAGCTCGCTTGTTTTCAAGAAAGAGAAAGAGAAAGAGAGAGACATATATATTATATATATATATATATATATATATATATATATATATATATATATATATATATATATATATATATATATATATATATATATCGTTAATGACTTTGATACTATGGTATCATAGTTTATCTGAAAAAGCCGCTATTCGGAAAATAGAGAAGAATCTCTACAAGTGTAACGCTGCTGAAGTAACCATTACTTTTAATAAAGTATGCTTGAGAGAGGGTCTGCTTCCTAAGTACAATAATAATAATAATAATAATAATAATAATAATAAGATAATAATAATAATAATAATAATAAAATGAGTATATAAGAGGATCAACAAAGGTAGCTGAAATATCGAAGAAAATACAGGAAGGAAGGCTTCGATGGTATGGACACCTGTTACGAAGGGAGGAAACGTCATGTTGGAAGACATACGATGGAAATGGAAAGTGCAGGGTAGAAGGAAGGAAGAAGGGAAGACCAAGAAAGAGATGGCGTGATTGTGTAAGGGAAGATATGGAATTGAAAGGTATAAATGGAGAACGAGGCACAAGACAGAAATCGATGGAGACGACTCATTCGTAATGGCGACCCCATATAAAAATGGGTTTAAGCTAGGAAGAAGAAGACTCTTACTTTATATATAAACTAAATAGGACATTCTAGCTTTGAAGACACTGTTTTGTTCAAGTCTATTGATTACATAAGTCTGTTAACTCCTCCAGTGTTATAAGGAACTCAAAGTAGACTTTACTTCTTGTAATTAAGATTGCCCAAATATTCAAAAGCAATTTGTATTCACTAGTAATCTTAGCCATAAAGAACAATAAAACCTTAAAGAAATTTACTATAGCATCATCTTACTTGGGCATCAGGAGTGTGAACAAGTACAAGGTCCATTGGTGAAGTATATCCATATGCAAGATTAAGCGTAGATACCAAGACAGGATTTGCCAGGTAAGGTTCACTGGATGGGAGAGGGAAGATGTATATAAGGTATTGCAGTTATGAAACTTCTTAAGTAAATCTCTTCACTAACATATCATACATGGTAATCTCATAAACAAACCCTGTACGTACTTATAGATACAGGTACTAATGAAAAATTTCATACTTTATGAACTTATAAATAAGGAAGTACTTTTGTGTGTCTACGGGCTGAAAGAACACTGCAAAGAACCTAAAGTAATGCCTACTGCATACTGTGTGAGGTGCACTGACGGCACCAACCACCTACGGGGTTTGTACTTCCTATAGGTAGTCAATAGAAAATGGAAATCTTTAAATGATTGGCAATGAATCCCGCAACTATAATTACATGTGGTAAGCAATGAAAACTACATATCTCACGTTGAGAAGCTAAGCAACCCTCATGATGAACACACTTAGCAATATACAGGCAGTCCCCGGCTTACAACAAGGACTCTGTTCTTGAGACGCATCGAAAGCCGAAAATTGTCGTAAGCCGGAAAATCGTCAAAAATCCTAAGAAAACCTTACTTTTAACGCTTTGGGTGTATGAAAAACTCTGTAAACTGCATTGTTATTGCATTTCTCATCTTAAAAAATCTTCAAATATTGATTATTTTGCATTTTTAGTCATCTTTCTTCCACCAGATTACTGCTGTAAGCTACGTAACCCTGGAGCACATGTCGTAAACCTGGAAATATTTCCTGACGAATATAATTGAAAAGTGTCGTAACCTTGGAATGTTGTAAGCCGAACCCATCATAAGTCAAGTACTGCCTGTAATTCTAATGGTATAAAGCAAATAAGTATCCAGTTACAGTAATTAAATGTAAGGTGCTGGCTGATATGCAATAAAAATTACATAAAAAGATTATTCAAAAAGTGTCTTATTTAAAAAAAATTAAAGTATTTTTAGTTTTTATTGAATAATCTTTCCCTAAAACACTAAAATTAAAAATTGTTGTTAATCAACTAGCTTCAAACACTCAGTTGTAAATGTACACTTACCCTAAATAATGAGCCAGTGATCTAGCTAAACCATTCCCAGATCCACCAGGAATCACTCCAACTGGATATTCTATAGCTTTATCCCAGTCTGGTCTGGATAAGAGCCCATTGTATATCTACAAAAAAATTATTTTATGAAATAAAAGAAAATCACTTTGGTAATGAATCAGTCAGGTTCCAAATTAAAAAGATTGTATCAAACGCTTTGTCCATAAGCTATAATGCAGTAGATCTTCCCAATCCAAGCAATGTTAGCTTAGTTCTATCTTATATATGGTTGGAATGAAAGCACCATTTAAGAAAAATTTTGTTATTATTAATTAAAGGTCCTAATAAGTACTCTTTTGAATACATTTTACACCTGTTACTAGTACGTACACTCTTCATGGAGATAACTGACTGAATTCTTACCAAAAAAACAGCACAAAAACAATAACTGTCACCTCCAAAAAATGCATTATTCTTTAAAATAACTTTATACTCAAACCCTTACTGGCAACAAAAGTAGGATTAAATATAAAAAAATTATAAAAAATGCATCTAGATGATTGAGACTGCCATGTTCAATGAGGATAACAGCTTCTTCAACAAATTTTCAAATACCACTCTTATAAAAAGCAACTTTCCTTCAAAATACCAAGAGAAAAACATACAATTCACATCAGAGGGGAGCCTCAGTGGTCTAAGAACTCAAGACTAAGACACACTACTATACTCTGTTTTTTTCCATCTGTCCATATGCCTGTGGTGTATGCATATGGTAACACTGCTCCCGGGCTTTAGATAGTTACATTCAGCTTACATTCAACAATAATAACAATATCCTATTTCGAATATTAACAGTGTAATTCGCATACAGTAAATTATTAAAACCCTTTTCAGTTGCAAATGTACACCCAGATATCCTTTTATTTACCTAAAACTTACACATAGCGTAACTATCTAAAGCCCGGGACGCAGTGTTACCATACCCAAACACCACTGGCGGGTGGACAGATGGAAAAAAATAATTGTATAGTAAATCTTTCTCAATTAAAAAAAAAAAAACATAAAATTACTGCCTTAACTGGCAATGCTGTGTCTCAACACTTTTCCAGCATTTTCTTTGTAGTATTGCCAAACACATTCTTCCATGTACATTGCTATACATCCCTTATAACATATAAGGCAATAACAGAAATAAAGCCTCAAAATGGAAAAGGGATCAGTTTTGCATTTAGAAATGTATTATGAGTGATATCTGAAGAAAAGACTGGCTTGTTTCCATCCATCAACCAACACTGCCTTCTCTGTAATCACATGATCAAAGAGGCTCTCATTGCTGTTGATGTTAATTCTGCTCATCAGAGACTCCACACTGAATTCGCTGTAATATTTGTTGAAAGGACACTGGATTTGAGAACACTAAATAAACTTTCAAAGGGTAGCAATGCTAAATATGATTCTAAAAAATTACTTAAATTTGATACTAGTCTATCAGTCCCTTAATTCCTATTTGGATCCTGATCTCTTAGTCACATCTTAACTACAAATCAGGTGATTTGTTTAATCACCAACTTGGCCCTAACCACTTCCTCAAATACTCTTACTATTATCGCTTTGCTGCAGGTGTGTTTCAGCAACTGTTCTGATGAGCATCCCTCTACCTGTTAGATACCACTGTGATATCCACCAGTACACCATATCCATGCTCAAGTCTTACCTATAATTTCCTCTAAGTTGGACACCAATAGTATTTTCACTTCCTCCTTCCTCTAGTACCTATAACTCTAGACTAGACAAACCATTACATACAATTTAGTAGACAAAAAAATTGTCAATTGAAAATATGAACCTATTCTCTCCACTTTCACTTGATGAACATTTTCCAAAAGTATCTTAACACTTTTTGTACAAGTTCTGTGGCACTGATGAATAAAGTAGTTCCCTAATTTGCTTTGATGTTAAATCAGTCATCCTAATATTCAACTATTCTCATGAAAGACAGTCAGTAATACTAATTTTGCAATTATTCATAAATCTTTTTATCCATAAAAGTTGATTAAAGTATGTGAGCACAACCACAGTGGCCCATATTAGAAATGACCACTTAAAAGACCACACAGTTCAGTTACCAAGGCATAAAAAAACTTGGTACAGTTCTAGTCAGTCCTTATAGAATCCACCCAAATAACTTATTCCATCTCTGTAATAACATAAACATAAGAGAAAAAAAAATATTTCCAAAGATTCAAACTGCTGACTCACTACATCCTCTTTCAAGCTCTCCTATGTGTGGGAAACTGCATTACCATACAAGCAAAATGCCCTTATGCTAGTTAAGCAAAGATTATGTCACTAGTCTAATCATAGAAGGAGAAAGGCAATTTCGATTTGTAAACCACTTATCCACAGTTTTGGTCCACCCTAAATTTGGACAATATAATTCTTTAAATCACAAACTAACTGCCACAAGATGGATGGAGAACATTTCACTTGAATATCTTTACCAATAACTTTCAGATACAGTACTGTTACATACTTCCTAGAAGTATCTACAAAAGATTTACTCTACTGTTAATGAATTATCTCTCAGTATCACGATAGCATAAACCATGATGTAGACACTGGTTTTTCTCTATATATAATGTCCTATACAGGAAATCAAACTTACCTCATAAAGTAAGCCATCTCCTGAGACAATCACCAAGCCTGCATACTGATCAAGATCCATACTTCTGACCAAATTCAAAGCATGATTTGCTGCTTTAGTAATGAGAACTTCATGAGGTACTTCAGCCTCTCCAAGAATAGGAGCTACCTGTTTTTTGTAAATTCTATGGGCTTTTCCAGGTCCTGAGTTGGGATTGATAACAATCAATAGTTTTTTCCTTCTGTTGATGCTACTCCTAGTATGTCCTGAAAATAATATAAAATAAATGGGGATCCTCATTCAAACTAATAACTGTTCAGACATGAGCAATGTGAATCATAATATACTTAAGGTATATAGAATAGATCAACCTGCTTTAGGAAGCATGTACAACAGCTTGCACAGGTAGGGCAAGAACTTCAATTTCACAGTCCATTCAATGAGAACTCTTGCACTCAGTCTGAGGTGTCAATGACCAATCAAACATTGTGGGGGAAGAACCTCAATACAGTTTTTATTTCAATATTTGTTTAAAGAGGATACTGAACAACTGCCTTTCCTAGAAGAATACCTGTCTACTGCCCAACTGCCTTACCTAGCAGAATACGTATGTATCTAATTAAGAATTAAGGAAAGTCAATGCATATCAGCCCTCCAATTACAAGCCCTGGGTATGGGAGTGCTGACACTGCCAACCACTCAAAAATGCATTTCCTAGAAATTTGATAAAGGACCAATAAATCTACAATGTGAACCTGGTAAAGCAAGGGAAGCATGCAAATATAAATTCACAAAACCCAAATTCTAAATCAGTCAGTTTAAAAAGAAGTGCAAAATGTAGATGCCACGAAGTATGCATTGGGCATTTCATACTGAATTCACTATAGTATGTACTGTACAGTACACAGTAGTATACAGTATATGTACTATACTATAAATAAAGGAGGCATGGTATAATACAAATACATTATGATTTTATAACTCTATAACCATTCAAATGTAAGGGGACAGAAGTCAATGAAAGCTTAAATGAACCAAAATTGTTACAGAATACAGCCCTAAGAGTCTAATAAAAAGTGCCAGATCTGACTGAGACTCACAGGTTCAGTTAATAAGGCATTGCAGAACCAGGGTCAAGCCCCCATAGATTACATATGAAATCCAAGGTTCCACTGTAAAAAATAAACAGGATGGATGATGACTCACAAGCCACAATTAAGCTGGAAGTAGTTTAAATATCCGAGCTAAATAATAGATGCAGTGGGTGATATAGATAAGGAGGTTACCATCAATTTCTAGACAGATATAATAATTGGAGGATGGTATCAACAAGAGGATCCCTATTTGGCTGGAGCACAAGGTACTGTCAGCCAAAAAACTCTTGGCAGTTTCATAATTTTTCGTTCACCTGCCTGACGCACGATTCATGCCTTATTTATCTATTTTTCTTTTCAAAGGTGGAAGAAATCATATGTAATGACGTTAAAAACAGTCACTGATATCTTTAGAACATTATGTTATGTTATTGTGTAAAACTATTTTCCATATAGCAAAATTGACGTGAACGAAACGAAGTGATAAAAAACGTCATATCACAACCATAGATATACATTACCAAATAGATAGGAGACACCTATCACTAGTAGTATCGCATAAACATAGTCCTTAAATTATCATTTCAATATTAAGTTGAAGGTAGTTGAACTATTCCATTTGTTACATTTTACAGAAAACATTGGAATCTCACATAATGCTATCAAATTTAAAAGCAAAAAGAAAAAAAACGATATCCTAACAGTGTGAACCCCCCCAGACGACCTCACTCTATTGCTTTTGATGTTATGTGCACGGGAATCTAATGTCAATGTGTCATTTATCGGTCTAAGAAACATCCCTCGATGAGCGAGAGACAATTGTTACACTGCATTCGGTGCAAGTTCCTGTTGGAGAGATATCAAGAAAGCTTAATAAACCGGAGAGAATTATACATAGATGAATCAAATTGTTTAAAGAACCGCAAAATTTAGAACATGGGCCTAGAGGTGGAACACCTCGAAGCACCACAAGAGAGGAAGACAATACAGCAGTGTAAACGTTGCTGAGCAACATTCATTTGTAAATTTTGAATTCTAGTGCCTCGTCACGACATTGCTGAACCAGGAATCATGACTAGCTCTACGCTTATGACTGGTGTCTGATGAACACTTTAGATGGAGAGGAAGAGATTTTTAAATCTACACTTGAAATCTTTGATAGGTGTCTAATGAATAAGTCTAATGAATAAGCAAACTTATCTTTGATGGATGAGTGATTCAGTTAGGCTTATAATACTCTTTTTCTTTTGTTTTTTATCGGTGGCCAGTGAATACCACGGATAGGGAGGGAAACAGTTTCAATGATGCATGCATTTTTTTTCTTCAAAACCTAAAGAATATATTTTATTGGGAGATACTTTATTAACATCGGTCTAATCCTTCCATCACTCCTATACGCCACCTCCGTTCTCTTCTCCATCTCAGGTTACTCGATCCGACGAACTCGTATCGCGTGAAAGCATCACTAATGATATCGGTTATTTTAAAATTCCCCGCACCGACAACGGACGCCTTAAAATGGATGTTTTATAAAATATTTTTTCTGTTCAAAAGAAACTTTATCTTTCATTCCCCAAAATATGTGCATACACTCGTGTTACACCCTGTAGCCGTCAAGAGCAACCCTTGATTAAAGCAGTAGGTTTCTCTTGAAGAAAAAAAAAAAAAAGACATGAAATAGACTTAAACGAGAACGTCACCTTTCATATTTCTTATCCTTTCAGCTACTTATAATATGCTTATGGTAGTAGGTCTAGGTATACATGTGAAACTAATTTGAATTAATTTCTATTTAGAAGAAATGAATAACTACAGAAAGATCAACCTAAGAAAGCTTTAATGAAAGTAAGCCTTTCTTAATGTATTCGTCAGTTTTGACTCCCACAGCTTTCCAACGTGTCCAAATGAAACAGGATGATATGCAAGGAATTCGATAAAAAAATAAGACTGAATAAGGTCTGAGTTAATTATGTTAAGCAATATGAAAAGGATAAGAAGAAAGGCGACATGGCAATAAAACAAGAATAACGGGAATAATCAAAATAAAGCAGATTACTATATATAATTATTATATATATATATATATATATCTATATATATATAAATATATATTGTCGATTTAAATATTCATTAATATTACGTATCCGATAGAGTATACTGCTGAAAATAGACCTAGGCTAATTATGTGGGAAAATCAGAAGTCCAATTTAGGCCCACTAAATGTGTCATGCAAATTATTTTATTGATCAAAGGACAAAATTAGTTTAATTAAACATCGTTTTCAAGGAATGTTAACGCCTTGATGTATTGTTTATCGGCTGTAGGAGACGAAATGACAACACCC
This sequence comes from Macrobrachium nipponense, assembly GCF_015104395.2. Taxonomy (NCBI): domain Eukaryota; kingdom Metazoa; phylum Arthropoda; class Malacostraca; order Decapoda; family Palaemonidae; genus Macrobrachium; species Macrobrachium nipponense. The sequence goes on along the minus strand of NC_087218.1, from coordinate 2,488,143 downwards.
CAGTGCAGTACGATACGTTGAGTCAAGACTCGAGCGGCAGCAAAGCCAACTTCAAAATCCTTCGGTATGCTGTCACGAAGCTAGAGTTGAGAATAAAATTAGAAATCGTGGACAAATCGGTATATATTTCCCTTACTTTGCAAAATAATTATCTTTAACACGTTGAATTAAGTCTACTCAATTCTAATGTAATTTATTTCAAGTATAGCACCTTTGAAAGGAAATGTTATTTATTGTTAAGTAAATAATCTGGCACCTGCATATGGCAATATTTCCATAACGAACAATGAATTAAGAAACTACGCCCATTCTTCGTTGGCCGTCTGTACATAAGGTGGTGGTATGACCTGCCATGTTGTATGGGCTAGGAGCATCCCTACAGAAGAAAAATGGACAAAATAATTTAGATGACAGAAATGAAGACGCTCAGATGGATGGGTGGAGTGATGATAAGAGACAGGATAAGAAATGAATACACCATGGGATCAGTAAAAGTCACTGAAGTGTCAAAGAAAAGCCAAGAGTAAAGACTGAGATGGTTCGGGCATGTGATGAGGAGGGAAGATGATGAGTTCCACGTTGCAGGAAATATTATAGAAATGGAAATGCTGGGGCATGTAGGGTGGGGAAGCCTATGAGGACTGCATTTGAAAAGACATGAGAGAAAAAAAGAACAGATGGAGGGAGGACACAAGATAGAAACATCTGGAAAACATATATTAAAAACAGTGGCCCTGACTAAGGATTACGATGAGAAGAATACGCACAGAAAGGTACTCCAATGAGTACTTCCCCTACTTATGCATGTTTCCATTACCAAAAGTTGTGGTCTTTGTCTAAACAGTTAATATCTATACAATTCAAAATGTTCTCTTCAGAAATTCTGAGAAATAAAGCTCTACTATAAAAGTGAGTTACTTGTTTGACTAAATACAGCTTGGTAAAGACCTGGATTTTTGGAGTTTATTTGCAGAAAGCCCCTCTAAAAAGAAACATCAAGTTACCATTCTGCCAGCTTTTCATGCCTCCTACTGAGAATACTGTAATATCACATTACTGTCGGCTACTGGTCACTGGATTCCTATACTAAGGTTAACAGAAAACAATCAACCCACACCTTCAAGCCCCTTTCTTTAAATCAATCTATCTTTCCTGGACATGAAATCACATTATCTTGAGTCAGTGTAAATTACTGTAAACAGCTTTTTGTAAACACAAAACGTAAAACGTTATATGCATATTCATTTGTTTTTGGTCTTACCTTCTGTGACATTTATTGCCATAACAATTTGGGGTCTGTCCCAAGCCAGTCCAGGACTTGAACATTCATGTCATTAACTTATGTTGCGTTAATGATTTTTTATTTTTCTTGGTTAAGACCAGCTCATATTTTTTGTAAAGTCTTTTGAACATCAAGAGTTTAGGATTTGCCGTCTCTGGAAGAGTTTGAAACTTTGAAAATTTGAGTTTAATTAAGACTGCTAGACATAATATTTCAACTGGGAGGAAAACCTTTACCCAGCCTAAATGCTTAGAAAAATGTGAATGTGTTAAAACTAGTCAATGAGGACATTTTCCCCTGTGGAAATTCCACTTTCTGTGGAAAACAACTAAAATTACCTCTGATACTGACATCTGAACATGAACTACAGTTGAAAAATTAGTAATAACACCAAAAAATTAAGAATGGGCTAAAACAAAATGAACGTGGCCAAGAGCTTCAGTTAAAACCAAATCAGTGACAAATTAGAAAAGGAATTGGGTTAAAATAAATTAAGCTACAAGCATGACAGTCATTTGAAGTCAGATTACAAGTTTCATGTTTCTAAACTAACTTGTACAGACGGCCAACGAAGAATTGGCGTAGTTTCTTAATTCATTGTTCGTTATGGAAATATTGCCATATGCAGGTGCCTGATTATTTACTTAACAATAAATAACATTCCTTTCAAAGGTGCTATACTTGAAATGAATTACATTAGAATAGAGTAGACTTAATCAACGCATTAAAGATAATTATTTTGCAAAGTAAGGAAAATATATACCGACGGGTCCACGATTTCTGATTTATTCTCAACTCTAGCTTCGTGACAGCATACCGAAGCATTTTGAAGTTGACTTTGCTGCCGCTCTAGTCTTGACTCAACATATCGTACTGCACTGGGGTGTTGTCATTTCGTCTCCTACAGCCGATAAACAATACATCAAGGCGTTTAACATTCTTTGAAAAACGATGTTTAATTAAACTAATTTTCTCCATTTGATCAATAAATAATTTGCATGACATAATATTTAGTGGGCCTAAATTGGACTTCTGATTTTCACACATGATTAGCCTAGGTCTATTTTGAGCAGTATACTCTCTCGGATACGTAATATAAATGAATATTTAAATCGACAATATATATATATATATATAGATATATAATATATATATATATATATATATAAATATATATATATATATATATATATATATATATATATATATATATATATATATATATATATATATATTAATCTGCTTTATTTGATTATTCCGTTATTCTTGTTTTATTAGCCATGTTCGCCTTTCTTCTTATCCTTTTCATAATTACCTAACATAATTAACTCAGACCTAGCTATTAAAAAAAAAAAAAAAAAACGAATATAATTCAGTCTTATTTTTTATCGAATTCCTTGCATATCATCCTGTTTCATTTGGACACGTTGGAAAGCTGTGGGAGTCAAAACTGACGAATACATTAAGAAAGGCTTACTTTCATTAAAGCTTTCTTAGGTTGATCTTTCTGTAGCTATTAATTTCTTCTAACTAGAAATTAATTCAAATTAGTTTCACATGTATACCTCGACCTACTACCATAAGCATATTATAAGTAGCTGAAAGGATAAGAAATATGAAAGATGATGTTCTCGTTTAAGTCTATTTCATGTTTTTATTTATTTTTTTTTTTTTTTCAAGACTGCTTTAATCAGGTTGCTCTTTGACGGCTACAGGGTGTAACACGAGTGTATGCACATATTTTGGGGAATGAAAGATAAAGTTTCTTTGAACAGAAAAATATTTTATAAGCATGCATTTTAAGGCGCCCGTTGTCGGTGCGGGGAATTTTTAAAATAACCGTTATCATTACTGATGCTTTCAAGCGATGGAGTTCGTAGCGAGAGTCGGCTCGAGTCGCCTGAGATGTAGAGAGCGGAGGTGGCGTATAGGAGTGATGGAGGATTAGGCCGATGTTAATAAGGTATCTCCCAATAACATGTATTCTTTAGGTTTTGAAGAAAAAATATGCATGCATCATTGAAACGGTTTTGGTTTCCCTGCCTATCCGTGGTATTCACTGGCCACCGATAAAAAACAAAACAAAAAGAGTAAGCCTAACTGAATCTCTCATCCATCAAAGATACGTTTGCTTATTCATTAGACTTATTCATTAGACACCTATCAAAGATTTCAAGTGGAGATTTAAAAATCTCTTCCTCTCCATCTAAAGTATTCATCAGACACCAGTCATAAGCGTAGAGCTAGTTATGATTCCTGATTCAGCAATATCGTGACGATGCACTAGAATTCAAAATTCACAAATGAATGTTGCTCAGCAACGTTTACACTACTGTATTGACTTGCTCTCTTGTGGTGCTTTGAGGTGTTCCACCTCTAGGCCCATGTTCTAAATTTTGCCGTTCTTTAAACAATTTGATTCATCTATGTATAATTCTCTCCGGTTTATAAGCTTTCTTGATATCTCTCCAACAGGAACTTGCACGATTGCAGTGCACAATTGTCTCTCGCTCATCGGAGGGATTGTTTGCTTAGAGACCGATAAATGACACATTGACATTAGATTCCCGTGCACATAACATCAAAAGCAATAGTGTGGTCGCCTGGTTCACACTGTTAGGATATCGTTATTTTTTCTTTTGTTATTAAATTTGATAGCATTTTGTGAGATTCCAATGTTTTCTGTAAAATTTAACAAATGGAATAGTTCAACTACCTTCAACTTGATATTGAAATGATAATTTAAGGACTATGTTTATGCGATACTGCTAGGTGTCTCCTATCTATTTGGTAATAAATATCTATGGTTGTGATATGACGTTTTTTATCACTTCGTTTCGTTCACGTCAATTTTGCTTTATTGAAAATAGTTTACACAATAACATACCATAATGTTCTAAAGATATCAGTGACTGCTTTTAACGTCATTACATACGATTTCTTCCATCTTTGACAAGAAAAATCGATAAATAAGGCATGAATCGTGCGTCAGGCAAGTGAACGAAAAATTATGAAACTCTGCCACGAGTTTTTTGGCCGACAGTACATATACTGGTTTCTATTTTAATAAAGGAATATGAAAAAAAGTTATTTTTACCTCACCTTTTAAGAAAAGATTTCTTAAAACACTTATTTTGTACATACAAACTATTGACTGTGATTCCCATTTCAAACTGATGGCTACTTGTCCACATTTATGAAAAAAAACTGTGCTAACTTGGTGGAATTATGGATATCACTTACATAGTATGAGTGGCAACCTTTTTTTTTTGTCACACAGCTGCTCCCACCAAAATTATTATTATTGTTTAAAAATATCCACAATTAATTATTATAAAAATATCTTTCTAATGTAAAAATATAAAAGCCAAAGACGTTTTCGAACACATGAAGCGGTATTTCCTCAGAAGATACACCCTATTCAATGGAATGAGCCTACAAGGGCCAGTGACTTGAAATTCAAGTTTCCCAAAGAATAAAATGTTCACAATGAAAGAAGTCACAAAAGATACCTGGAAATACATAATGAATAGATCAGTTAATAGAAAATGAAAAAAAGATAAATGCGGTATTATATATATAATTATAGACTAGATATATATATAGAATATATATAAATATAGATATATTATCTATACTATATCATCCATATATATATATCATATTATATATACAGATATTATATAAATAAATAATATATTTTATTACAGAAACTAATATATATATATATATTATATATATATATAGATATATATATATATACAGGGCAGTCCCCGGGTTACGACGGGGGTTCACCGAAAATCATCGTAAGCCGGAACATCATCAAAAATCCTAAGAAAGCCATAGTTTTTAAATGCTTTGGAAGCATTCAAAACTATGTAAACTGCATTCTTATTGGCATTTTTCATAAAAAAAAAACCTCAAATATGATTATTTTGCATTTTTGGTGTCATATTTCTTGTGCCAAATGAGCATTGGGAGGCGTCGTAACCCTGGAACATGCGTTCGTAACCCAGGAAATAATTTCTGATGAATATAATTGAAAAGCGCCTTAACCTCGAAACGTCGTAAGACCGAACCCGTCGTAACCCGGGACTGCCTGTATATATATATATATATATATATATATATATATATATATATATATATATATATATATATATATATATATATATATAAATTAGTAAAATACAAGGAGAGTTGTTTTAAGGTAGTATGTAATCTGTTCTTGAACCTTGGAGGTTCTAACTGCACATCTTCAGGGAGACAGTTCCGCAATCAAACAGTTCCAAAGACCTTTGGAACTGAAAAATTGGACAGTGTGGCACACTTACTGCATACTGCTACTGCTGTTCAGCAAACCTGGTCACTCTCAGCAGAATAGAGGTTCAAGGATCAATTATGATAGAAAAAGTTCCCTTCTAAAATGCAACTTGTGAAACATTACAAAAGTGGCCATCTGTCGACCAAGTAAGAAAATTTTAAAATTTGAAAATTTGCAACACTATTCTAGAAGGGATATGAAACGTTTCCAACTGGAGGAGAGGAAGAAAGGACCACAGAGAAGAGCAGTTTTATACTGGTATGAAAAGTTAAAGAAAAAGTTTATAGTTTTCACATGAAACAAACAATTGCCTTACACAGCTGAACAGCGCCAAAGGTAAAAAGGCAACCGAAGTACTGTAGACATTGGCTTTTTGAAAGGATGACATCTCCAGATAAAAAGATCCGGTAATTAAATCTATCATGCTATTTACTTCCTTTCTGGGTAAAATGATAAACAAACCCACCTCTGAACAGTTTTAATTAAAAGTGGTGGTTCGCTTAATAACAACACACTGATAAAAGCAATTAGCGGCATAAGAATAGCCTAAAAATTACTTCTTTGGTACATGACTTAAGTTACTTAGTACTAACACAGATAGATAAAAAAAAGTAATTGCAACAAAACAGACGTATGCAACGAAAAAAGAAACAGGCTAGCCTTGAAGTTTCCGAGGATTGCTTATCTTCCAGTGATCTGCTGATTGTGCTCATTGAATGAGTAAATGCTAATAAGATTTTACTTACACTGAAATATTTCTCTCTCTCTCTCTCTCTCTCTCTCTCTCTCTCTCTCTCTCTCTCTCTCTCTCTCTCTCTCTCTCTCAGTTGGATCAAGGGGAATCACATCTAAAATTATAAAGTTCAAAATATGCGTCACGATATTTTCTTGTAAAAAAAATGGAAAAGAGTCACATTTAGAAAATTCGCGCACAGTTCAGAAGGCTTTCTCGTTGTTATTACTTAATGTCAAAGCCTACATAGTACTGTGATTTAACCCTTTTGCGCGTTCTGTATATGCATCTTTTTTTACGCTGAGCCTAGCCTCTCACAAGATGGGAGAGGGCGTCCAATAAATTAGCCTCTCACGAGACAACATCAAGTCAGGATCGTTAAGATATGATGAAAATTATTTAAGAAATAAACTTATGATATACATATGGCACCAAGAATGAGCGCCGTTTCAATTCCAAACGTCACCAAGGTGGTTCTGTTCATTTGTTGTTTGTCCTCAGACAAGCAGGATTACGCTGAAAGAGCTACTTCTGGAAGGAGAATTGTTAAGCCTTGGCGTACGTTTTCGCTTGCTAAAAGTTCTTGGTATCTTTTGTTTTGCTGTCTATGAAATGTAGACTATAAATCATAAATCATCTCATTCAGTTAATAGGTTACATAACGGTGAATGTAAAAATAATGCTAATTAAGTGTAAAATAATAAGACTAATATATCGTAAAATTATGAAAGATTGAATGCAATTAGCTATATATATACCCCAAAACCATCAAAAACCGTTCTACGGAGGGACTTGAGAATTCTAACCGGTGGTGTTTCTATATAACAAAAGTGCGGTAAGAAAGATTGGCTTTTGTAAGACAACTGAAAAAATACCCAGTAATGTCAAAACGGCTCAATAATGCACTCGATCCGTTTGATAAACGGAGAAAACCGTTACGGTATCAGATTGCCGGGGCAGTTGCGTTGATAAGATCTTGCTTGTAGAACAAAGCTCTCCCCGTTTCGAATATGTAAAATGCTAAGCCAGTGAATTTCACAACAAAACAAATCATTGTATTCAAAAGGGCTTTTGTTGCATATTCTTGAGGACACGCATACCACTTCTCACTACAAGGGGGGTTGGGGGGATGCTTACTCGCCGCTGTTTGAGGATGTTGGGCACGAATTCGGGCTTCCTACAGGACGTGAATAGAGAACCCAGGTTCCATGAAAGAACCTTTTGTTCGTGTAGATTATGTAACATAGTTTTGCATAGGCTAGATAACTTGCGTTGTTCAGATATAATGACTGTTTTTTTTAAATAAAGAACATTAATTTATAAATTAATTATCGTGGACATGTATAAGGTATCTAACAATATATGCAAAAATACTAAAATACAACTTCAAAGTTACAGATGAAAATATTTGTAAAAATATTAAGCTTTATAGAATAGAATATAAGTTTCAGGACCAAGGCCAAGCACTGGGACATATGAGGTCATTCAGTGCTAAAATGGAAATTGAGAGTAGAAAGGTTTGAAAGGTGTAAGGAAACCTCGCAAATACACTATAAATCGATTGTTAGGAGAGGGTGGAAAGTCAGATGGAAGAAAGAGAATATGATAATAGGTAGTACTACAGTTATAAAAGGTATGAAAGGGGTTGCAGTTAGGGGCCGAATTAAGCTTTAACGAGATCACTAGAAATACGTGATACAACATTATGTAAATGTTGCAAAATATTCAAAATATTCTAAATAAGGGCTAATATTCAAGCCAACGCGGAAAGCGCAAGATATTATTCACGAAGTTTGAAAAACAAATATCGCATAATTCCGCAAGAAAAAAAATGTGCTTAGTGTAAATCTTTGTTCTAAACATGGGCACCAGCATGTAGGGGCAAGGGGGACGCCTGCCCCCTTAAAATGCTGGAATATATATATATATATATATATATATATATATATATATATATATATATATATATATATAGGCATCGCAATTCCACTGCAAATAAATAAATAGATAAATATATTGATTTACCACCCTGGGAAAATATGATGCGGGCGCCCATTGTTCTGAATAAAAGGCACATGGAAATTAAGTTAAAATAGACGAGCGAAAAGCGAGATAGAATTACTGAAAAAAAGTAAAAAAAAAAATTGTATTTCCGTGGCAAGACTTCAGTCACTCGAAATCTAGCCAGTCGTTCTTTCTCTTGTCTTCCAGACTATCTGGGAGTCACAACTCACAAGGAATGTGGAATGCACACAACACAAAGCGGCCAGATGAATGTAACAACCAAATCGAGATAGGAAAACTAAAGGCATAAACAACGGTATGAACAAAATGCCTTCAACTTTCAAGTAAGACCGTGAGTCAGCATTCACCTATGCAGAATTGAGATGCCAGCACGGATTTCAAATGCGCGAGTCATGAGACTAGATCTATAGATCTTGCTAAACACCAGCTCCCATTCCGGCGGGAAACGGCACATTCCCGCTTCCGATAACGACCGAACCTTTTATGTGGTGTCTCCCCAACCAAGGGGGCCCCATATACCTCCCTCCCCACCCGCTCTCTCTCTCTCTCTCTCTCTCTCTCTCTCTCTCTCTCTCTCTAGGTCTGCGTAACTTTGTATCGCATACAGATCTACGAAATGGTATCCAGTAACGCACTGAAGGCCGGATCAACGGCGATGATTGTAATTACTTTTTCACGGCATGACAATATGAATACATACAGACCATATTATGAAAATTTATCGGTAGTGTTCGGTCAGCAGCCAACGCCCCCACTCTCTCTCTCTCTCTTCTCTCTCTCTCTCTCTCTCTCTCTCTCTCTCTCTGCTCATCAAGTCATCTCTCATGTGTTTACTTCCGGTGACAAGTGGTGTCAGAAGTGAAAAAGGGGTGACTGAGGAAGGGTTCATTTGTAGCATAGTTTTTTTTCAAAACCAACAGGTAAACATGTCTCCTGCAAGTGGTAATTCTTGAATTAATGTTATCCAGAACATGAGAAGGTTTCGTTTCTCAATATAGAAAAATATGATATAGTATGTTAGGTTCGTTTCCTTCATGTCGGATGAATGAATAAAAAAAACAAGAATGGCGCGAAATCTGTTTAATTTAAATTACATTAGTACGTCGAAGCGAGAGCTGCCAGGTTAATAGCATTTATGAATTTTAAGATTAAAGTCGAAGGTGGTTCTTAAATACATAAAATGCTGACATAAAGGTCACTGCACCACAATACCGTCAGGCACGCTCAGCTACACCAATCCCTTAACAAGCAAACTGGCTGGCTAAAAATGCATCACCAATCCGAAGAGGTGTTAATACCATTGCAATACGCATCTGTACATTCAACCCTAACCAGAGGTCATTACACCTCAGGGGTTCACTGAAGGATATTATTAGCTTTGATTAGATATCACTGACCTCTTTCTGAGATTTCTTGGCCCTACAACTTTTGCACTTGTGATCTCCCAGCCGGTGTTCTTTCGCTTGTAGTAAATTATCTGCATCTTGCTGACTAAGCTTCATTTCTTTCTCTTGTAGCTGACACTGAAGGCATCCTTTATCTCTCCACAGCTTTCAAACTTGCTCCTGCAGTTCTCGAACGTTGAACTGGAGTTTTCCTTCTCAGTCATACAGTGATTGAGTTCGCTTTCTATAGAAGTCCTCGGATTCGTTTAGTCATCTATGCGTTCTTCCCCCACCCTCCATTATGTTCATAGATATACGAGTAGAACTCCAACCAAATCCAAAAACAGCAACCAGAAGCAAATTCTCGATCCCAAAGGCGGTTTCCAGACCAGAGTTCATTTTGATAGATTAAGCTGAGGTTCCACTGCACAAAACCTCACCAAAAACTCCTACTAGGCTGTCGGCTGAGAACCAAAAACTCATACTACACTGAGGACGGCAAGAGAAGTGAGCAGTTGTAGATCCATTTCGACGAATCTGTACCGACAGAACCCACTCTTAGGCTTATATTCACCTCCATTTCCCATTTTTATTTCTGTTTTTTCATTATTTCACAAATTTTCTCATGATAAATTCTAAAATTTTGGTAATTTATGCATCACCACAACCATTAAAACGTCAAACATAACTCTTAATCTCGATCATCTTCATCACTTGCATATCATCAGAATGATTCTGACAGGCTGCTCAGTGAGCAAGAGCCCGTGCTGGTAAAAACCTGGTTATTTTCAAATAACAACGTGAAGACACCATACACCTGTCTCAGACCAAACATTTCTCTCTCTCTCTCACTAAATGATGTAAATGATAGTAATAATATGGGGCAAACATACACTTTACACACACATTATATATATATATATATATATATATATATATATATATATATATATATATATAATATATATCTATATATATAATATATATATTCTAATAATTATATATATATATATATAACAAAATAATGAAGAAAAGACAGCGAGAAGACTGACGATCATTTCTTCTTTTTATTGACACGTGACACCTACGTTTTCGGGAATCCTTTCCCATCTTCAGGGATATAAAAATAAAATTGAAAAAAATAAACAAAGACACCATTCTGCCAAACTTACTGTTAAGAGGTTTGGTTGTTAACTGATGGAAAATAGCATAGTCAAAATGCTATTTTCCATCAGTTAACAACCAAACCTCTTAACAGTAAGTCTGGCAGAATGGTGTCTTTGTTTATTTTTTCCAATTTTTATTTTTCGTTTTGCTTTTGGATGTGTTACTTTACTAAGTTATTCAGTGTTTTAATTTATGTTTAGCTCAAAGTCACTTTGTAGTTTTTCTTTTTCTTTTAGCTTAATGACAAACTATATTTTCTTATAATATTAGGTTATTTTAGCATGTTTTTAATATTGTAAAAATTAATCTATTTATAGCCATGAAGATGGGAAAGGATTCCCGAAACGTAGGTGTCAATAAAAAGAAGAAATGATCGTCAGTCTTCTCGCTGTCCTCTTCATTATAAAACTTAAGCTCTCCAGGAGCGAAAATCTTACAATTATATATATATATATATATATATATATATATATATATATATATATATATATATATATATATATATATATATTTTAAACTACAAGAGGAATTTACTTCATTGTGGATTGTATCCCCATTTACTTAGAGGTACGACATAGTACCTGGCTTCTGCATATATATATATATATATATATATATATATATATATATATATATATATATATATATATACTATACATATATATTAAGGTTAAAGCGACGAAAGGCGTGTCAAGCTTCCATAACGTTTAAAGACTGATTTACAGTATGTTCTAACACCACTTAAATACACGTTTTAAAATATACAGCTTCATATTTATGTAGCTTCTTTTTAATCTATAACTTAACACACGATGTTTGCGGATGTATAAAAGTAAAGTGACGCATATATTTATCATTACTTGCGGATTTGTATATGTAAAGTGCCGCATATTTTTATAATTACAAGTTTCTGTTTTGATGATCGCCCAACAACATAACCTGACACGATGGATGGATGCATGCAGGATACGTATCGAGGGCAAATCCCAGGAAGTACAGGGGAGGAAATAGTCATTGGTCGCCTAACCAGTGATGAGGAGGTGGCTCGTGTAGCGTCAGGGCCAACGTTATGCCTTGAATTAACATAGACTTATAAACTCAGGAAATCTGATGAAAATAATTGTAAATAAAATGGACAGTGATTTACGAAACCTACAGTTTTATAGGAAAGACTTCTTGTTCTGTAAAATTAGATGAAGGGCGTACATTTCGTCCTCACTTATAGAATTGAATATAGAATTTAGGCCTAAGGCCAAGCACTGGGACCTACAACTATGAGGTTATTCAGCGCGAAACGGAAATTGACAGTGAAAGGTTTGAAAGGTGTCACAAGAGGAAAACCTCAAAGCAGTTGCACTATGAATCAATTGATAGGAGAGGATGAAACGTTCGATGGAATAAAGGAAAGGGTGGAAAGTTCGATGGAATAAAGGAGAAGGTGGAAAGTTCGATGGAATAAAGACAATATGAAAGGAAGTAGTAGTACAGTAAAAGAAACGAAACGGGTTGCAGCTAGGGGCAGAGGCCACGTTGCAAAGAACCCTAAGTAATGCCTGCAGTGCACCGCAGGAGATGCACTGACGGCACTAATCCCCTACGGAGGTCCTCATTTATAGAATTGCAGATAAGCCTTTGCCCTACAGGAAATACCCCACGTCCTGATTAAAGTACTTGAGACAGGGCACCTGAATATTTTTCACCACTGGTTACGTGTCGGTGTATGCACGTTCAGGAGCATCGTTTCCTTCTAAATTTAATTTCTGGATGATTAATGCAACAGAAGTCTAGTTACAACCACCTGTGTCCGCCTGCAACAGAAACGCGCCGGTACATATTATTATTCCAACTCATTTGCCGCTTTGTACTTGCAGACTTTCATGGGAAACGTATTTTATCTCCCCATTTATTAACGGAGCTGGAACATCAAATTTAGGCCATATGCAAAGCACCGGGATCTATGAGGTCCTTCAGCACTGAAATTACAGTTGGAAAAACTGTTAGTGGAAGGTGGGAACTGGAAAGTCAGATTTTATAAAGAGTATATGAACGGAGGAATAGTACTACCAGGATACATGTGTACCTAATGAATCTTTTCAGATCACCTACGGGCCGAACAAGGGAAAGGCCCGTGCCAACAAGAAGTGCTGGCTTAATACAACAACAACAACAACAAACAACTACCAGGAGTGAAAAGGGTTGTAGCTCGGGGCCGAAGGGACGTTGCGAAGAACCTTGAAGTAAAAGCAAAGCCTACAGTGCACTGCATCGAGTGCACTGGCAGCACTAACTCCCCCTCCCCCCTATGCAGAACTGGAATATAGAATTCCGGCCAAAGGCCAGGCGCTGGCACCTGATGAGGTCATCCACCGCCGACAGGGAAACTAACAGTAAAAGGTTTGAAAGGTGTAACAGGAGGAAAACCTCGCAGTTGCTTTATGCAACAACTGTTAGGAGGGGGTGGAAAAGATGGGAGCGAGAGAATATGAACGAAGGTACAATAATAGGAATGAAAGGCGATGCAGCTTGGGTCCGAAGGGACGCTGCAATTTAGATTCTTCATTTGTAAGATAAGCTGATCTTCTATTTTATTAGTCTTACTGTCTTGGTTGCGCATTAACAGTGACCTGAAGACAGAACCGGCGAAGTAATATAAGCGTGGAACTTCGCTTTGGTAGAAAATTTCATTATGACGCACAGATCCTTGCTGACTATATTCTTCTACGATATATCGGTCCCCATACTGTATAAATAAACAAAAGGGAAATGGAGGATGCTTAGACTCTCATAATGATAATGTACCCTTATAACGGAACTGAGTATAATGGAAGTTCCTGAGCGCTCTCCCACTTCGTTGTAATCCTTCAAGGTCGATGCAGTACTTCGAAATCACGACTGAAGCTGGATTTTTTAGTACAAGCCCGTTGGGGATGACCGTAAACACATAAGCAAGAGACTGTAAATGCCATAAAGATAATGACCAACAATGAAATTAAGAATGCGAATGAATCTACTGGAGTGTTAGTGACTTTCAAAGACAAACTCAAGGCTGTCTAGATTTACCAAGTTCCCCACTGAGCAAATCATGTTGCTCTCCTAAATACTAAATAAACACTGTATGTTCTCAAGCAGAGCTCTGGTCTCAAGTCTCACCCTTGTTCAGGCAAGGATAGCTGATGCAATTTTGATCCCATAACTTGGTGACTGAGCCAATCAGAGCATCAGGCAATAAGAAAGTGGTTTACAGATCCAAACTCCACAACCATCACTTGATAGCAGCTTTTTAACATGTCAGCAGCGAATGGAAGAGCCAAACGCCCAATATGGGCTATACTGCTCGGGGCTGAAAAGAATGCTAAGTTTTAGTCAAGAGTAAACGATCAGGCTAACAACAGAGCAACAGACCTGGAGAATTATAGATCATCTTCCTAAATAGAGGCGACAAGAAACAGGTGAATATCTGTTAAAACCTACTTGATCCGGATAAAAGCCAACCCTTAAACGACAGCTATTGTGTCAGAGACGACGTTTCCGAACTGGATAGAAACTAAGCCACAAGAAAATATTACGTGGCGTCAGCATACGAATTTCCAACCATTTTAGAAAGTATGACGACCACCAACATCATAATCTTCGCGGGAGCATCACTACACTTGTGCGATAAAAGCGCAGGTTTGAGACTATTAAAATTCCTACATGACTCATGGGGAAACAAGGCCCGAAGTGCTTGGGAATCATTACGTATTGATATTGTTAAAGTTTAGAAACCAAAGCCAAAGACAGCAATAATTATCTTCTCGATAACATTGTACCTACGACTTATGAATAAAGAGAAAATATAATCTAAACAGAGCAACGACCAACCACAAGAGAAAGCCAAACGAGTCTTGTTCAAGGTCGTGTAGAACCAAATTATGGCCATCACGACACCAGCGCCATAACGGACTCCGTATAAAAACAAAAAAACAAAAATACACACGCCTACAATCGTGGCCACGCTACAATGAGGGTCCTCAAAACAAGTCGGTCTCGACGAGACTGTTCATTCTTACCATCACCATACGAACACACACACACACTGATTGCGACCGGAAAGAGAGTAATTCCTTCTATTATATTGGGTACAAAACATGCAGAGTTTGTGAAAGATTCCGGATGCACACGTGGATAGGCTCAATTAAAACAAGTCAATCGGAATTCCAAGGCGAAACGAGAGCAAACAAAAACCACAGTATAGTATATTTTCTAACCATGACGTGAGGCTAATTGGAGACAGTTTTAATTCAAGACGTGAAAGCATTGAATATTTTAAGACGACAGGAGGGGAAAGGTTTCAAAAATATCTAAACACAGTTTTCCATGAACGTAGTTCATTGTCTTGGCAGGACTTGTGCATAAACAAATGAACCTACACTCACGCGATCACCAGTATTTTTTATAATACTTTTCTACTTAATTTTGTTAAGCACTTGCCCTCATCAGAGGCTAATTTGCTCTCTTACGAATATTCTTCGATAATTGGACTGGTTAACAACTCTTAAGACTCATTTACTTCAGAAACATTGACTATTAAAATTGTCTCGTCTACGAATACACACCTCGGCAGTTAAACTTTTTCGAACGTTACTATGTTGATTATTTAACGTTTCATATCATTATATAAATTTATACATCGTTATATATATATATACTATATGTCAATATCTTAAGACTCTTTTTCCCGTAAATACTGGAGACCGAGGAGCCTATTATTATACTGAGGTAGTTAAGTGTACTATAGGATTATCTCTCCTAAATCTCTACAGTAATCTCATCGTCCATCTTTCTGAAACACTTCTTCAAAGATAATAATCGTTCAGAAACAGTATCTTAGTATAATGACGAAGGAGAGAGAGAGAGAGAGAGAGAGAGAGAGAGAGAGCACTTTTTTGTATGATAATGTTTATCATAAATATTTAACCTTTGGCAATGTGTTGATTACAATGAATATAAGGGAACTCGACGATATACGTAATAAATATCATATACATTGACTGTTAACAAGTTTCTAAATGTTGATCCAATTCTGCTATGCTAATTAACAACGCCATTGGGTACGAGTCGGCCAGGGTACGAATTGACAAGGATAAGAGACGACGTTGGTACGATTTGACCTGCATTTGTTTCTATCACCACCAAATGAGCACAATCTTCTCCCATCAATACGTATGGGCTTGGAGTCAATGCTTTAAATTGAAGGTGGATTGTTTTATATTAATATAAATTTAATTATATATATCTATATATATATATATATATATATATATATATATATATATATATATATGAGCAATATTTTTAAATACGTAGTTACAGGACCAGAGCTTCACATGTACATTTACCTTTTACCTATTGTCCAGTTTTACTTTAACCGTTTACATTAAAATGCAATTTCAAGTGTGGCTTTGAAAAAACAAAATGTATTCAACATTGCCTAGCTCTTTTCTATCATTACTTTCAATTTAGCTACAACCTGCTTATCAATAATCCAAGTATATTGGCTTTGAAGTCAAGTCTAATGTTGCCTTATTTTTTATGACAGTCAGAAAAATTTACCTCATACCAAATAGACAATAAGCACCAATCTCCCCTCATGTGAACCTGTCTATGATGCTACTCAAATGTAATTTTCCATCTTTTGCTATCCCTTTCCAGACTTATGGACATAGTACAAGGTTCTACCCTGGGGAGCTGCAAATTAATGGCCTTTCATCTAAAACATTGGCATCCCACCAAAGAATGACCTGGTACTTTCCTGAGCAGCCCTGACTCAAGTCATATGCATTCCTACTCCCTCTCATGACAGACCCTGCAAGAGAATTGCTCTAACTCTTCACCAACCATAAGTTAATTCATTCTTGCATTTCATTAATATCCACTGAATTCCTAATATAATGTACTGTATTATCATCAATGGGGGGTAAACTGATATCAGAGCGTAATAACTGCACAATACACTAATGGTGTAAAACAAAAACACTTATAACACTAACAACTATAGTTAGCAACCTAACACTATAAACATTTTTCTCACTCCATGTTTTGTTCCTTGATTAGTTTGTTACTTGTGCATAGATAAATTTTGTGAAATGAACTTTATTTTTCATAGATATAATTCATTTCCTTTAATAAAAGATCCTCCTCCTTCCACTTTGAGTGGGAACAGATTCATTCTTTTGAAAACAGTTTCAAACTGAGGAAAAGGAGTGAGAAAGAGCCATATCCACTTGAGGAACAACTTTCATCCCCATGAAAGGGCAAGATTTTCGTCTTGACAATTTCTTCAAAAAGTCATACTCTTCAATATCAAAGTTACAGTGTCAAAAAAATCAGCAGTTTCTTACAATTTATAAACATTATTCCTTTTGATGTAAGTTGCTTAAAACAACCATGGACACACTCAGTAAACTATATTTAATGCATCTTACTGTAATCATTGATGTATGATGACAAGTATTCCATTTATGATGTTCTATGGAAGATCTAATGTATGCATGAATGGCAGCGTAACTGACAAGACCCACATGTAAAATATATTGGGGATAAACTAAGCTCTTTTAAAAGACAGTAAAGCAACATCACAGTGGCTTCCAAAACAGCAAGCTCAAATGGCAAAAATGGTCCCCAAGTCACTGGGCCATAATCCCTCACAGGGTAGAATACGTTAGGCTGGGATGTATTGATTAGGGCAGAATTTTTAAGGTAGGTACTGTATTTAACAAAATTTACTGGAAGGAATGAGGGGTAAAACCACAAGTCAGCTCATGATGGATGGCTTATGAAGTATGTTGTGTTCAATACAGCAGGCCTCAGGGTAATTTTAGGGGAGTCATTTATCACTGATCAGGTTGTATACTTGCAAAAATACAAATTATTCAAAAATTCCAAACCAATCAGAAATTCCTACTTTAATCAGCACAATGCTCCTGACTGACAAAGCTATTTGTATTCAAAGGATATCTTATAAATTTGGCAACTTCATGACATATAAGTTATAGCAAGGAACAGTGTATATTTTCTACCTAAAGTATTTATCCTGTAGTTTTAATTATCACTACTGGTGAAAACATTTGTTTTTGTTTCCTCAACTACCCCTCTAATAAAAAAAGGAATCACACAAGGAAACCAAGTTTTCAATGGGGAAGAAAAAACAAATTATTTGCATTAGTACTTATAATTGTAAAAACTCAAAGCACATGAGAAGCTGTAGAAAAAATGCTTCATATCTGCCTTAGACAAACAAAATATAAAGGATTACATGTACTTGTGCAATTTATCCTAACCTAACCTCACCTCAGAATCAATTCCTACGTGACTTGTAGTGTGTGTGTGTCTGTGTAAAGGGAAAGGGGGAGGGGGAGGAGAGGAGGCTACTTTTACATCATTCAGGGAATCATCTATATCTCCTAACATCTTGCCTTCTTTGACAAGGGAAGGAAGTGGGCTTCACACACTTAGACCCCTTAATCTACATTACCTTTTTTGAGAGGGTGGAGGTGGGACAAGCAGCACTCCTAACCCTTCTTTAATACTCCTAACATTATACATATATACTATGTATATGGAAGTTGAAGGCTGCAAATTGTCCATACAGAGTTGCGCCATAGCTAGACTATTTTCTGGATTGAGTAATCACATATTAATGACAACTTTCACTTGCTTATCAAAAACTAACTGAAAAGGGAATAGAAATTGGTATGGAGGAGCTGGTTCTTCAAAGCCATGAAATTTTTTTAAACATCATTGTAGTTTTCATACTGACTCCATTATATATCAACTATTAGCCACAAAGTGCATGCATTAAATCTGAAAAGCAGCATAATTTGCAAAACTGCCAAGGCTCTCTAGAATTACAATGATTGTTAGATACATACCTATTAGGTTCTATCTAGTTTTACAGAGTTTGATAAGCAGGTAAGTGGAAATTGTTTTCCAGTTCTGAACATTAGTACCTACCATACCTCAAAAGTTCATATGGAGGTGGGCGTGTGAATGATGTTTCCAAAATACATATTATGAAACCATGGCAAAGCTGTATTTGAGGTTAGAGAAAGCTTAATTCAGCATTCCAGGTCTACTGATTCAGTAAATACACAATCAAACTTTCAAGAATTATGGAAAAATATTAATTTAATATTTGTGCAAATGATAAGGAGTTTTACCAAGTTATGAAAATACTGAGAATATAGTTAAAAACAAAAACCACAACGGAGGATGTAAGGAAATGGATAGACAGAAAGGGAAACCATAAGTAATATTAAAACTAATTTCATATTAAAGAAGAGAGAGATCTTTAGAAGCTTGATAACATAGCTGTATAATAAATAGAAAAAATACTTAAGTGTATTAATTGATAAGCTCCTTCATATGACTTATCAGATAACAATGAAGTGGAAATAAGACTTTACAGTTAGTAGACTGTTGCTTTCATACAAATATACATAAAACAGGATACATTAAAATTTCTTGTAAATACCTTTATCACAAGGCTCACAAAGCTCGACTACCACAACTGCTTTTATAATGTTATATTAAATTTAGTTGAGAAGTTATTAACCACTCACATTGAGTAAATCTCCATTATAGGGTTACATCCAATGTAACCTAGTTTCAAAGAATACCTACGGGAAAAATGAACAAAAATTTATATACAGTATCTTTTATATTTCCACAACCTCAACACCAACACTAACACTTGTAGGGGGGAGGCATAAATAGCACCATCAGAAATGGTAAGCTACTACCCTCGACAAACAAAAGCAGCGGTTACTAAACATATAAATTGTGTGTAATCATTCATATTCACGAGAAAAAATGACAAGGATATTGTGGTAGAGGTAGCTATAAAAATACAAAAATACAGCCAAACTCAACATCTGGGGTACACCATCCTATCTGACCTTGCCTGGAGGGTCATTTGCCCTAAAATTTATGCTTACAGTAGTACAGTACTTATATGGCTAACTCCTTGCTTTACTACACCTAAACTAATGTACGCTACACCATGGCACAGTATCCTAAATAACCATGGGGCTGAACCCACTCTTAACTTGCACATCTAACATATTGCTTACCCTAGTGTTTTGAAGTCAAAGGCATTAGCAACAATTTTCATTAGCAGCACGAGGGTCTGCTGTGCATGAGAAGTTAGGATGGGGATATGGTTATCATCAAAGAAGGGTATAATTCACAAGGGGGGGATAACAAGCACAATATTTCCTTTTTCATGAATCCTTACTAAATGCTCAGTACATCCCCCATGATTTACTTGAAGTCTATAGATACATTACTTTTAACATGTTGGTCACTTAGCTGCTGGAAATATACGTAACCCCACGATCACTAAAAAACTTTATGACTTCAGCACTTTTATCATCAAATCTGGTTATGCAATAATACTCCAAAGAGTGTTTGAACAACCAGATCACAATGAAACCCTCATGGAAACAAATGTTGGGTTGTCAAAAATTGGCATTACAATATCAGGAAACTCATCTAGGGTAAACAATCATGGACGATCCACCATCATCACTCTGGCCAGGTCTTATTCACTCGATATTTAATTGGTGAAACAAGAATACAGTTACAACTCTAAGCATACCAATCAAAAGATTGAAGTTTCATCAACATAATGTGATATATGAAGCCCCATACAAACTAAAATAAGCATGTGATGCTCTTCGTAAAATATGTTTTCAAGGCAGTTTTGAAATCCAATATGGCGGCTATCGTGTAGCTGGGCGGTCTAATCACGGACTGTCCACCACCTTTCCCAGCCTTCCAAGCACTCATTTGAACAATGTTAGAGTACATATGTAATGTTTATTGATCTTACTCAAGATTGCAGTTGTAATCAGCACAATAAAACAACATTTTGTTGCCTATATTAGTGAAAGTATGAAACTTGTTATTCCCGGGGTCATGGTTTGAACTGAATTCATTTTTACCTTGTAATCGATGGTTTTATCCTTACTGCCACCACAACTGAAACTCCACAGTGTTATTTGATTGTAATTATACACATTTTGGTCTTAATTCACTCCACATTAAATGAATATTTTCAAATTAATCATCATAAATATGTAAAACATTGATGTTTTACTATTTATTTAAATAGTTATCTAGTGCACTCTTCGTCGTCGTCTTCTACCAAGACAGTAGTTTCCTTAAAAACGTCGTGGCCAGGGACCGTGTTCCGATTGTTGTGATGAAAGTGCCCCAGCGTCTATGGGTACAAGTGGTGTGCGGATTTATCACAAGAAATGGGAAGTTTGTTGACACAAGTGACTCTGCAAACATCGAGATGGCGTCAATCTTTTAAGTACTTAAGCGCAAGTAAAAAGTTCGAAAGCGTTTTGGTGAAATTTGCACTGCGTTGGCCACCCTTTTCACTACCCTCTGTTTAAAGCTTTAAATTTGGCTTTAATTTCTAACTTTGGAGAAAATACTTACTTCGAAAGGAGAGTAGAGGTCTTTAGCTGCGTCTCTCACCAACAACAAGTCGCGACTGATGAACATCTCCGGTGTCAGGACACGTTATAAGTACTTTTTCGGAGGGTGGCCATCCGTGACCGTCGGTGCGTTGGGCCAGTCCATGCGGTTGTTTACCCTATGACAGTATAGGGAAACATAGTCTACGCTATGCATCAGACACTTGGTGAGAAGAACAATTTCTGTAAGCTTACAGCTTACATTATTTATATTCAATAAAATAATCCAAGGAAGGCCTTAGGTAAACCTGCCATATCGCAGGCATCGCTTACAGAAGACAGCTAGCCTGGGATCTACTTAGCTTACACATAGCTAGGTATAGGCTAGGTAGCTACTTACTAGCCTATTACCTAAATGTCATACCTAACGCTGAGCTAAATTAGTACTTTAAACTAATTTTAAGACCTAATGACACCCTTATTAGGTTTCAGGACTAAGTTGTTACAATATTCGTGTAATATTTCGTGCCCGACCAGGTCGCATACGTGCACGAACTGTGCTTGCTTACCCTTTCCCCGAATCGCAGAGTACACGGCGGATCTCCACTCGTTGGCAATGGCCAAATTCTTCTCGTACGTGTCCTCCTTGTCCACTACGAACGAAAGGGAGACCCTCGTCCTCTTTTTCTTCCTGGATAACGAAGCAAACGGATAGGCGTAGATGGTAAAGAAGGCCAGGTGTTTCCTGGGTTCCTCGGGGCCCGATCGCATGCAAACGCAACCGATCAGATCGGAGGGCTCGTAAAACTCTTTTGGCATATTTCCATCGTTGCTCACAACAGTCAGACCCCTGGCACTTATTTCCAAGAAATATCCTTCGTTTTTAACCTTGTACTGTTTAAACGATGCCGTCAAGCACCACAAGTCGTTCCCAGATTGTGCTTCCATGGCAGTCACTGTATTGCGATTGAACGAAGAAGACAGAAGTTTGTTTGGCAGGAGCCGTTCACTGCTGCTGACAGCGATCAGCTGATGGCTGAACTGAGCGAGAGATGCGTTTCACTCAGACACACACAGCAGGTGGTTGTAAGCCATGACCTTGCTGCTGTTACTGCGTACGTACTTACTTCTTATACTTCTTTTAGCGCCTTTTCTTCGTCTCCTGTTCCGTCTTAGATTTCGGCAGCATTCCAGCTGTTTTCTACGTTTCTTGCGTGGTGTGATTATTTTCTCGTTTTCGTGGGTGATTTTCTAACATCCATCGGTTTAGTACATTTTTAACATTCTCCGAGCTACACGAGAAATTTAGTACGTAATTTCAGCAGTTGGTGGGAAAGTAAAGAAATGCATAGTTGATAAACTATTTATATGAAAACGTATGTGATCAACTACGACTTCTTTCATGCCACTAAGCAATTCAGTAATTCAACGTAAAAATTTTAATAACCTTAAAATTTATTTGTTACGCGTATATTTTAGGTTAAATCCTAGCTGCAGATAACTACTCAGAATTTCTTAGAATCTTTTTTTTTTTTTTTCACATACTGAAAGCATACTAGACGATCACAAAATCTGTATCGTCTAGGACGATGAATTTAAACATTCAAAGGACAATGCATATTGAAATTCATATAATTCTCGCTTTGAGGTCAAGGTTGAGGATTGGAAAGTCTTACTCCCGCGGTTTCTTTATTACGTCTTGTGTTTACAGAAGCTTGTTAGAGCCAAGCATCTTACCCCTAATTGTTTTCGTTCCATATTGTTCCCTTCTAGAACTGGTGCTTAAATATAACCCGCCTCTCTAACTGGTTCTTGCAACTGATTCCCTGTAATATAAAAATTCATTTAGGAAAGAATTCATGCAGTCCTTAGCCTAGATTACAGCTTACTCTTGCCTAACTTAACTGTCACACAGCATAGTCAGTCAAGCTTTGCATCCGTAACGTGACATTTGACTCAAGATTGACACTTTCCTAAAAACTTATGACAGGTTACCGCACATCTTATCTTACGGATGGTGGTTCAATTGCAAACGCATGCATGCATACATGGTCCAACTTAAGTAATATCAGCATAACAATTCTTGGTAATTTGTTGTTGCATGAAGGTAAAAATACAAAAGAACACAATTGTTATGGCAACATGTACATTATCAACTAGACAAGCGCGCTGCGCATACCCTCACGTGACGGTGAATCAAGCGAGATAGTATGCTGGACACTTATTAGCATTTAATGCAAGACCAAATATTCCTGGACTTTGTAGCACCACACAACAGGATCTTCACGAGGATGACCCTTTGTTTTGCTAGGGATATGTACTACAGCTATCAGGACACAAGTTTTCAGGCATCACAGAAGGATTAAAACAGCTATTTAACCGAAACGTATCACGAAATTGCTAATACAAAGATTTCAGCGTCAGTAAACATTGAGTTGTTTATTTTTCAGCTGTTTCTTCTGGATTCGTTTTACGTATGATTGGCATCGAATACAACTGAGCTGGAAAAGAAGCTACAAACTTACAGGAAACTTAAGTTTAAGAGTATTATTTGCATCGGTCCCTTTTTTACGATGTGATTTTTATACATTTTGGATATTTACTCTTCCAAGTTTAGTAAATCATTGTTGAATGCCACCTTGTTTGGAAGCCTTTCCGTTGTTCTTCATTGGGTCCATAAAGCGAGTCAATTTTTATTAATAATTTTCGTACTAGTATAATTTCCACCGGCCCATTCCCCCAGACGTTGGCGATACGTTTCTCAAGATAGAAAAACAAAGGACGATTGCGATCAACTTACAAAAATTGCATACGTTTCTCAAGATAGAAAAACAAAGGACGATTGCTATCACTTAAAAATTGCAATACTGTTCAGAACAAATATTATCCTTCAACCCTATGTATGAAAAATGCTAACATATGTTAATAAGGTTCTGATAAGAAAAAAGGGTCACTCGTAAGTCGAGCATGACTGGACCAGGCGACCATTTCCACATCACCCACAACTGTTCATCATCACGTGACAAGTTGACAACGACAATCTTGAGCATACTGCAGAGTTCATACGTTGTTGTGCTGTGCATTATGTTCAGACATGAATTCACAGCTATACTTCGCCATGGTCACGCAACAAATTTGCAAGAATGCTTAGTTTGTTCACAAATGTTCTTATAACTACTATATTCCATTATCTTCCTTGCTTGATCTTATATGTATGACGCGATTTAAGCCTGGTTTTTGAAGGTCAGGACAGTTTTAGGTATTTTAAAGAAAAACATTCCCCAGCTTTCCCCAACACCATCTAAGAAAGATTCATGTATTGTTCCATTATAATTTAGCTTCACATTTCATCGACTACACCATTTACTAATCCGCTCCAGGTCACGAATGCTACTAAGGGTAGCTTAATTTTTCATAAATAAAGATTTTACTACATCCACAAATGTTGCATTATCGGCATACTGAGCGATCTCGTTGTTTATCAAATGATAATAAACTTATATGGAAGTCTATCAATTGGAAAGGGGATGTTCAGTCCGTTTAGAAATTATTCTGAAGATTTATTGAATCCGGAAATTGTAGATAGTACGGATTATTCTAATATAGAACATGATATGAATATACTGTATATTCCAGTTCTCGATGATCCCTTCTCCATGAGAGAGCTGAAAGAAGCCTTGAATGGAGTAAACAAAAAGAAAAAGTTATATTGATATTTGTCCCGGAATATTGAATTGCTTGCCTGTGAACTGGCTGTGTTCTATATTAATCTTGTTTAGTATGATGTTTGTATGTATTAGTTACCCAGTTTCATGGTGTATTAGCAAATTAGTTTTAATATTCAAGACAGGGAATAAAATGGTGTGTGGAAATTACAGAGGCATACCAATAATGGATTCATTAGCGAAAATTTATGATATTTTAATTCTTAATCGTCTACGTTTGTGGTGTAATATACATAAGTGTCAAGCAGGTGCTCAAAAAAAAAAAAAAGAGTTGTATTGAACAAATATTAGCATTGCGCTTGTTGTGTGATTTTGCTAGTTTTAAGAAAGTAAAATTGTACGTTTTATTTGTTGATTTTTCTAGAGCGTACGATAGAGTACCTAGGAACAAAATGATAGATGTTTTAAAAGAAAACGGATGTGGTAAGAGAATGTTAATGGCAATTAAGGCAATGTATTCATGTACAAAACACATTTTGAAGTCAGCAGTAATTAATGCCACCATTGGTGTTCGACAAGGTGCTCCAACAAGTTGTATATTATTTATTGTATACATTGACAGGCTGGTGCGTATGTTGCAGGAAGCCGTTGCTTCCGATGGATTTTTAGGAGCACTAAATGTTCTCTTAATATTGGATGACGCGGTTATCTTAGTTACAAGTAGAGAAATGTGCAAGAAAAAGTTAAAAGTATTATGTAAATTTTGTGCTGAATATGGAATGGTTATTAATGAGTCAAAAACTATTTTTTTGTGATAAATAATGATGATGATGATGATCAAACAGACTTACATGTAGAAAGTATTATTGTGAGATACACTCAGAGATATCTTTACCTTGGAGCGTGGTTCGTGGATAGTGGCAAGTTGGGTGATGTCATTAGTCTGCACGAGAGCCGTAGCGAGGCAGTAGTAAATAAGTTTACAATTTTTTGTGTGGCTAACAGTCAAATGCCATATGTATATAAAAAACGAGTTTTCGATTCAGCGGTAATGTCAACACTGTTATATAGCTGTGAATCCTGGACAACTAATAATATTAAAGGCGTAGAAAAACAGTATAATAGTTAGTCAAAGTTTTGCTTGGTGTTCGAAAGAACACGAGTATTAAATTATGTATGATGGAGGGAGTCATTCTGCCCGTAAAGGATATCATAATAAGAAAACAGAAATCCTTTTTGGTGTCCAAGAGAGAAAATATAAATGAAGAATTGCCATTCAATTACGTCTTTGATTTGTGCAGAGACAACGGAACTCCGGGTTATAGTTTTTTTAGCAAACATTAGAACAGAATGAGGAGCAAAATTCGTTGGAAATGTTTGCACATGAAGTACGCGAGAGAGCTGAAAATGCCACGAAATTCAACACATATGTATCTGAGTTAAACCCTTCCCTGAGTGTACATATGGTTTATTCTACTACCCAGTATGTCCCAGATTTCTGTCGAGTGTCATTCACACGCTTGCGTCTGATGTCTCATAATCTGAAGGTGGAGACAGGTAGATGGAGCAGAATCCCGACCTATGCAAGAACTTGCCACTGTGATAATAGTAGTGTACAATCAGAAAGTCATGTACTTATTTCTTGTCCCTTATCTGGCGGTTGCCGTACAAGATTTAATAGGTTGAACTTTGCAAGTGTGGCTAATTTGATGGATGTGGAGCCTGATTTAGTTGCTGATTTATGTAGGTATATTCATGATGTACTGGGATTATATCAGTGAAGTGTTCACCTACCATTTATAGGTTTAATGTTTTGTTTTGGACAAAATATATATATGGTGTGTGTACATATGTATATGTGTAAAACTATGTTTTGTTCTCAATGATTTTGGTAACTAAAATAATGTACTCTTGTATAAATTTATGTTAGTACATAACGTATTGTATGTTTTGTCAATAAATTAACTAACTAACTAGTACACTAAAAGTTACAAAGGACCAAGAACACTACCTTGTGGAACACCAGATACCTTGGGTCTTGGTTTGCTACAGATCCCACTGAGAGCAACTTACTGCTGCATACCAGGAAGGAAATCTTGAAGTAATCCTAAAACATATCCTTCATTCCAAGACTCTGAAGTTTAAGAATAAGTGCCATATGATTTATTAATTTCAAAAGTAGCACTGACATCTATCTGACTCACTCTATACTTATCAAGGTTCTTTTGAATATATATATATATATATATATATATATATATATATATAATATATATATATGTGTGTGTGTGTGTGTGTGTGTGTGTGTGTATGTGTGTGTGTGTGTGTGTGTGTGTGTGTGTGTGTAGTAGCAGTAGTAGTAGTAGTAGTAGGGAAGCTACTTGGAAATCCTAGCTTGATGATAAATAATATTGCCAAGGCCAGGTAGAACATTCTTTATTTCACGAGTTTTCGATGTATATAACCTCATCCTCTGGCTGAAGATTTGAACACAGTAAAAATCACTGAAATTACAATAAAATGAATAAATTCCCCTACTGAAAACATAAGAAAAAGAGTCTTCTTTCCCAACGTTATCCCTACATGAAGGGGTCGGTTGCCTTGTGCGCCTTCTCCACTGCCTGCTATCATAGGCATCATCCTTCACCAAACATCTTCAAAACATAAAAAGAGTAGCAAGTACCAACTAAAAATTAATCATAAATATACTTAATAAAAACACACACACTAAACCTACCACACACCAGTAACCAAAGAATGGATATTGCCACACACAAAGTAAAATGTCTAACGATTCAAGTCCTAGTTGAGTATCGGACGAGAGGTTGTTCAGTTCCGGTTTCGTCCTTTTAATAACCAGTGACTTTGAAATTAGAAGGTTCGGTCAATTCGAATAAAGAGACAGGAGTACGTTAAAATCCAGGTCATTGAATGGATGGACTTGTGCCAAACTGTGCCCCTTGTGACTGTGGAATTGAAAGGGGAAACTTTGTTCCAACAGAAAGACCTCCTTGTTCCAAAATTGTTTGTCTGAGCCAACGAGAATTGGATTACACGTTCGGCGTTCGCAGACCACACAGCGAAAACAAGTAAAAGAGACGAATTATTAAGGTCCGCGGGAAGAGTAGGTGTCTGTCTGCCCGAGGCCACCGGGAACCGGTCTGCCTCAATAGTGATATATTAAAAGCGGAGCCCATAATATTGACTTTGGTAGGTTTAGAGTAGACATAACAAATCGGAACATACTAATTTGAGGAAAGCTATGCTGAAGCATTTGTAACTTTTTCAGGCCGTATAGCTACTTTGACCAAGGTAAGGTAATTTAATGTGCTACTTTGCATATTTACTAGCAGTACCTGTAGACCGGTCTAGGATAAAACTTCTCATTTAAGAAATTTGTTTAGAATTTTGTAAAACGCAAATATGGGATAAGAGTTCTTAGTAAAATAATAATTCTGGAGGAAGATCCTGTCATAATGAAAATATTTAAAATCATAGCAAACATTGTAAGCTCAATTCATCATGGTACGTATTGAATTAAGTTTATATGTATGTGTAAATCCATGCATGTCGTGTTTTGAAGACTGGCGCTAGTATTCGATATGCAGTTATGCATTGATATCGGACGCTCAATTAAACTCAGCCAGTAGGCCTACGTTACGTATGGTTGATTAAATTGTGCAAAGTGGTTTCATACTACTGCGGTTGTTAGCGTTGTAGATTGCAGTGTTGCCAATTGGTATGTGTTTACCCTCCAAACTGGGTATAAGACTTACACAAAACCGGGGAAATAAGTGAAATTAGCGTATCTATTTGTAGTATATATACATATTAGAGCAATTTTATCATTATTGCATTACTATGACAACTAGAATTTATGGAAACAGTTTGTAAATGCATCGGCGTATGGGTGAAGCTCCACTAAATTGGCAACGACGCTTGATTGACTGAGCACGTCCTTTCCGGGAAACTGCATGCTCATCGCGCCATTCAGAAAGGAAATGCCTTCCCGAATTGTCTTAACTGAGTAATAGCCCAGAATGACGTGTGCCTTGTTATGACAATGGCCTGTTATGAAATGTGTTCTACGAAGTCGCTTGCATTTTACTCTTTTGCTGCAGGACTGGACTAAAATGCATATTTCAACAGAACATACTTCGTCTTTTTGCTCAACATCCCGTACAACTCCCTTCAGTCCTTTTCTTATTTACCACAGGAAGTTAAGCCATGAGTAATAATCAATTACGTATTGTCATATACACACACTGAAAATGCTTATGACACTGGACCTCCCTCTGACTATTCCCTGTAAGGGGCAGTGCCGTCAGTGTACTTCATGCGGCTTACTGTAGGCTTACTAAGGTTCTTTGCAGCGTCACCTCGGCCCCTAGATGCAACATCTTTCGCTCGTTTTAATACTATTACCTTAATACTATTACCACAAGTGTCGTCAGTGAGATCGCCGACACAGACATTAACTCCATTGTTTTTGCTGTCATTCGAATTGACCTGTCCATTATTTGTCTGAGGGGAGTTGCCACTGACGTTTCCAAATAGAATGACTGCAATTTCAGCCCTTGCAATATTGCCTTAAGCCCCAATCCCAATTCGAAGGAGCGCCACACTGGCGTGATCGGTATGGTCTTGGCCTGCCACCTCGGTGGCCGCAAGTTCGATTATCGGGCATTCCATTGAGGAGTGAGAGATGTGCATTTTCTGGTGATAGAAGTACACTCTCGACGTGGTTCGGAAGTCACGTAAAGCCGTAGGTCCCGTTGTTGAATAACCACTGGTTCCATGCAGCGTTAAAACACCATACACACAAACAAACAAACAATTCGAAGGGCAGATAAAACGGTTAAAACGGTTAAGTCACGAAGGAGCTTATTCATAAGGTGATATCTAATCAGTAACGAAGATCACAGTGAAATCCCACATCTTCGTCGTCATGATTACACAGCTGTTCGTAACAAAAGTGATAAGCGAAGCTGGTAAAGAACGTGCATCTCGGTTGTCACTTGAGTTGATAGATAACCCTAGCCATCGTAGATTCCATTGAAAGTTCTGCATAGAATGCCTTAGTCTTGTTATTATTCTAAACCCTCATCATTGCATATATTACATACAAACAACCGTATTGAAATACATTCTTATTCAAATGTTACGTATTGTAACACCCATTCTTCTTATTTATTATAGCAACCATTCCACCTAGCACTGATACAGTTTTAGAACTTTAGTACAAAAGCTGAAAGAGTAAAGCAGGACTAAATATTATAAATAAAAAAATTTCATTTAATTTCATTAATATGTTTCACTGATCTTTTTCAAGACTTCACACTTACATGAGCCAAAATATAGCTGTCAAGTTGCTTATTCTGGAGGGAAAGTTATGTAAATAATAGTTTTATATTAATAATATTGTATATATATATATATATATATATATATATATATATATATTATATATATATATATATATATATATACTGCTACTGTCAAAATGCATATATCCCCTCTTAGACTGTATAAAATGTTATGTAGAATTGTGCAACATTTTTTCAGATTCCTAGATAGTTTAGAGATAGGATGTTTAAAATGTGTGTTCAGATTTCTGTATTACATATTGTAAAAGAATATATATAACGTAGTAGAAAAAGAGAGAGATTTTCTTTGTCCGTTCAAAGCTAGAATTGTTCCAGTAACTTTTCATCTCCTCGAGGTTAAAGGCACTCCAAGATCTCCGTTTGCTTTCGTAATCTGTCAACACGTTTGATTAGAGACCTTGAGTCTTCATTGTGTTTTGGGATTCTGTCATCACGTATGATAAGGGACTTCTGCTTCGATCGATCGAGTCGAGTACGAGTCTTTTTTGAACAGACTGGTCTCAAACGCATATGTCTTTGATCAAAGTCACGTGCAGATTACACATTTTGTATGTAAAGTTGCGTAAGATTTCGAAGCTTCTAGAAAGAATTGTCCCAAAACGTTTTGTGTCATCTCCGCTGCCCAGCTCTTGTGCAAATTGAGAGAATTCATTACATCTTAGATACTCGAGGCGTTCAGATCTCTCTCTCTCTCTCTCTCTCTCTCTCTCTCTCTCTCTCTCTCTCTCTCTCCATCGCATAGCACTTTTGATTTTAAAGTAACGTAATGATTTCGTACTTATTGAATGGTCACTCGTAATTTGTAAATTTCAGATTTGATATTTCTTAGAGTTTATTTAGTGTTATTTAGTGTTTTTTGTGGAATCTGAACAAACATTGTTGTGTAACGGCGCCTGGTTTTGTGAAAGTGTGAAACAAGCTGTAGCAATGGTATAACAAAAAGGTAAAGTGTGTTATATTTTTATTAGTTGCAACTAATAACTAATAGGAACAGTGGTCAGGTAAAAACTAATAACTAATAGGAACAGTGGTCAGGTAAAAACTAATAACTAATAGGAACAGAGGTTTGGTAAAAACTAATAACTATTGGTTACTATGGTTTAGAGAACTGATAACTAATAGTTACAATGGTTTGAGTGAAATTTATAACTTTACACGTGGCAAATTTTCGTTTGTTTCATTTGAAGTGATTTTTATGTTTTGTGCATTTATTCGTTTTCTTATTGAAGTGTTTATTTTTGTGCATTTGTCCAATTTCTTATTGAAGTGCGTCTTTTTATTTTATATTCTGTGTGATTTGTACTTTTTGAAATTTTGGTATTTTCCGCATTTGTCTGTGTTTTCATTTGCATTCACAATTTAATTGATTTAGTTATTTTCATTGCTTAATCATTGCACATTTAATTAAATTTAACACTTGTGAATTAATTTGCATTTACTTAGAATTCTTTTCAAGTTTTATCATTGTTTAGCACTTGTGAATTAATTTCCAAATTTCAATTATTGCCTAACTCTTTTGAATTTCAATTGAATTAATTTTCTTGAATTTGTTGATAAATCAATTTTGATTTAATTTTACTTAATTGATTCAATAATTAATTAAACTTTACTTTGTTTTCAAGTAATAGTAATTTTCCCTGATATTGTGAATTTCACTTATAAAATTTGAATTTAATAATAAATTTTTGTATTTAAAATTTTTATAAGTGTTTTCATTTCTAACCAGTATATTTGCATATGATTATATTGATGTTAGGTAGAAACATAGAGTGGTAATTGATCTGTTTTCCTTCAGTTAACTTGAAGTGACTTAGAACCAGGGAAGTACTTAGACTTCTGAAATCAGGGAAATACTTAGACTTTTGAAGTTGTTGATGGAGTGATGCCCTTTGATTAATTTAATTACTTACA
Organism: Macrobrachium nipponense; assembly: GCF_015104395.2. Lineage (NCBI taxonomy): Eukaryota > Metazoa > Arthropoda > Malacostraca > Decapoda > Palaemonidae > Macrobrachium > Macrobrachium nipponense. The sequence goes on along the minus strand of NC_087218.1, from coordinate 2,455,798 downwards.
AGATTACCTCACACCTGTTTTGATGAACTTAGTCTGATTTTCTGTAATACTGGTAAGTTGTTAAGGGATCACTGTTGCCTTTAGAGTATTCAGTCGTTTAGTACCTGTGATGAGGGTTCAGGTGTCTGGCTTTTGTGAGGTATCAATTAATGAATGGTAAGTGTAGTAACCAGATCTTTGGCTATTTTCCCCCCAAGTATTAATGGTGCCCAGAGACCCGGGAAAGCAGATTTCATTATCACTCTAGTATATACTGGTGGTGTTAGGGATATATTTTGTTAGGAGAGTGACCATATAGTTTTTGTTTTGTAAGTTGATAACTTAGAGGAAAATGGCTCAGTTCAAGGCTCAGGAATTTTTAGCAGCCCCTTCCATCCAAGTTTTATCTGAAACCACTCTAAGGCACAGTGGAGCGCTTTAGCAGTGGCATGTGGTGGTTATGTGTCTACTAGTATGGTAAAGGCACAAATAAGATGTATTGCTATGGAATCATTGATAACCTCTGGTTTCTACCAGAGATTATCAATGATTCCATAACTGATGAAGTTGTTGAATGTAGCACGTGCTGATCTTATAAATAAGCAAGCAGAAAAGAAAGAGAAAAGTGATGCAGAGTTAGAGCTTAGACGCATTGAAGCAGAAGAGAATTTGATTAAGCTGAAAATGCAAGCTGAAAGAGAGAGAATAGACAGGGAAAAACAAGAAAGAAGAGAAAGAGAAGAAGAAAAAGCAGCAGAAGAGGAAAGAGAAAGGATAAAAGAGGAAAGAGAAATTGCAAGACATGAAAGGGAAATGGAATTGATAAGAGCAGTGTGGAGGCTTTTAAGCCATACATCTATGAGGGTATGCTGTCAACTCAAGAAGGAAGTGTGCAGGTACCAGTCAAGATATTACGTGATACAGGGAGTAACCATAGTGTGGTAGTACGTGGTTCTCACCCTCAGTTGGAGAAGAGTCTCACAGGAGATTCAGTTATTTTGAAGGGTATGGGAGGAGAGGAAGTAACTCCTATATGCCGCTTACACCTGTCATGTGAATTTGTGACAGGGAATGTTGATTTTGCTGTAAAGGACTCACTGGCTGTGGAAGGTGTACACGTTCTGTTGGGGAATGAAGTTGGTGGTGTGCCATTTATTCCTTGTCCTGTAGTGACAGACAAACTATTGAGGATTAGTCCTACAGTAGAGTTGGAGAAGAATAACGCCCACCTGTTTCCTAGTTGTGTAACTACCAGAAGTATGAAGAGGGCTACGACTGCAAGTGAAGAAACTGAGGATTTACACACCCAAGAAGGATCAAGTGAAGGATCTTTGTGCTTAGAAGAATTGTTCCAGGGAAGTGAAGTTTCTCATAGTGCTGACCAAGAAGAGATTTCCCAAGAAGATGAAGACGACGACGACGAAGAAGAACCTGATCTTCCTGAAGAGACTCCGAGTAGTCAAAGTGTTACTGAAGACAGTAGTGAAACTACAGTAGCTGAGTTAGCAGGTATTGAGAATTCAACCTTTGAAGTTGGTCAAGTGACAAGAGAGAAGCTAATGGACTTGCAGAAGAAGGATGCATCATAAACTGATTTGTTCTTCAGAGTTGTTGATCGAGAAGAAATGCAACAAACTCGTACCTGTTATTATCTGAAGGAAGGTTTGCTGATGAGGAAGTATAGACCTATAGATATACCAGGAGATGCTGTATGGGGCGAATATCATCAAATTGTGATTCCATATCCATTGAGAAAGCAAGTGGTTGCAGTAGCTCATGAGTCTGGACATATGGGAATCAGGAAGACTGTGGAGAAGATCATGAAATATTTTTTCTGGCCTGGACTTCACAGAGATGTTAGCAGGTTTTGTCGTGAGTGTCATACCTGCCAGATAGCTGGAAAACCGAATGAAACCATCAAGAAAGCCCCCCTACAACCCATTGAAGTTAGAAAAAAACCCTTTAGCAAAGTGATTATAGTCATGGTTGGACCGCTGCCAAAGACAAAGAAAGGAAATGAGTATTTGTTGACGTTAATGTGTCCTGTGACAAGATATCCAGGGGCAATTCTTGTTAGAAACATATCTGCCAAGATAGTTGCTGAAAAACTTGTGGAGTTTTTCTCAAAGTTTGGTATACCAGAAATAGTACAAAGTGACAGAGGAAGAAACTTTACTTCAAAGTTATTCCAGGATGTGATGAATTTGTTAGGAGTGAAACAACAGTTATCCACTGCCTATCATCCAGAGACTCAAGGTGCCTTAGAAAGGTTCCACCAGACATTGAAAAGTATGCTGACAAAGTATTGTTCTGAATCAGGAAGAGAATGAGATGTTGGTTTACCATTAATGTTGTTTGAAGTTAGGAATGCTTATCAAGAAAGTATGGGATGTTCACCTAATGAAATGATTTTTGGAAGAGAAGTTAGAGGACCATTGAAGATTCTTGCAGAAAATTGGGTAGGAAATCAAGAGGAAAGCCAAGGAGAGTGTGAAGAACTTAAGGAAAAGATTGAAAGAGTTTAGAAAATTCTCTTTAGTTTATTTGAAAATAAGTCAAGAGAAAATGAAAAGGAGATATGATGCTAAGATTAAGCTAAGAAGTTTTAGTGTTGGTCAACAAGTGTTAGTGTTCTTACCTATCAAGAGAGTTCCCCTCACTAATAAATTTCAAGGTCCTTACAAGATAATTCAGAAGTTATGTGATAGAACTTATGTGACTGAAACACCAGAAAGAAGAAGACAAAGGAAGATACATGTGAACCTCTTGAAACCTTATTTCTCAGAAACTAAAACTGAAACTGTGTCAGTAACCCAAATAACTTTATCTACAGAAGACGATGATGGCTACGAATTGGGAGCTGAAAGCAAGATGAATAATTCTTCAATTTTGGAAAATTTGGAGGAGAAGTTGAAACATCTGAGTGTTGAAGAAGGTGAAGACTTAATTGAAGTAATTAGAAGCTTCCCAGAAATTTTTGCAGATGTGCCTAGGCGTACTGATCTGACCAAGCATGAAATCAAGATTCAAGAAGATGGAAGACCTTTCAAGCAAAGAGCCTATTGCTTATCCCCTTATCATCGAGATGTTTTGAAGAAGGAAGTTGAGTATTTGCTGCAACATGGATTAGCAGAACCCAGTTCAAGTCACTTCAGTTCTCCATGTGTGTTAGTGAAGAAACCAGATGGTTCATTTAGGATGTGTACTGATTATAGGAAACTGAATTCCATCAGTGTGGCTGACAATTATTCTTTGCCTCTTATAGATCAGTTACTTGATAATATTGGGCAAGCCAAGTTTGTTTCCAAGATAGACTTGTTGAAAGGATATTATCAAATTCCCTTAGATGAGAATGCCAAGTTGCTGTCAGCTTTTATTACTCCTTTTGGACTGTATCAGTATACTGTTCTGCCGTTTGGTCTGATGAATGCACCTGCAACATTTCAACGAGTGATGGATCAACTGCTAGGATCTATAGAAGGAGTAGGTGTATACTTGGATGACAAAGTGATTTACTCTACAACGTGGGAAGAACATCTGAAGATTCTGAGGAAAGTTTTCAAGAAACTACAAAAAGCAGGATTAACAGTCAACCTAGAGAAGAGTGAGTTTGGAAAGGCAACTTTGCAGTATCTTGGGTATGAAGTTGGAAAAGGCCTTCTTGCTCCAGTACATGCTAATGTAGAAGGTATCCGTAAGGCTACCCCACCTACTACAAGGAAACAGCTACAGAGATTTTTTAGGCATGGCTGGATTCTATCATCGTTTCTGCCCAAATTTCTCAGCCGTAGTAGTTTCCTTGACAGACTTAACTAGTCCCAGAGTGTCAAGAATCCTTTGAGAAGGTAAAAGCCATTTTAACTTCAAGACTAGTACTTCAAGCTCCAGACTTTAACAAGAAATTTGTGATACAAGTTGATGCGTCAGACTGTGGCATTGGAGCTGTTCTACTTCAAGAAGATGAAAATAATATCTACCATCCTGTGTGCTTCATGTCTACAAAACTGAAAAAACATCAGAAAGTATACTCGACAATTGAGAAGGAAACTTTAGCCTTAATCACCACATTGAAAAAGTTTGAAGTATATGTGAATAGACCTAGGAATGAAGAGATTTTAGTGTTGTCTGATCACAATCCACTATCATTTATCCAGAGAATGAAAAACCATAATCAAAGACTGACCAGGTGGTCTTTGTGCTTGCAACAGCTTAACTTAAGTGTGCAGCATATTAGTGGCAAAAACAATGTAGTTGCTGATTATTTATCTCGTTGCGAATCGTTGGATTCAACACCATGATAAAAAATCTTCAGGGGGGAGGTATATTATATATTGCTACTGTCAAAATGCATATATCCCCTCTTTGACTGTATAAAATATTGTGTATAAGATTTTGGCAACATTTTTTCAGATTCCTAGATAGCTTAGAGTTAGGATGTTTAAAATGTGTGTTCAGATTTCTGCATTACATAATGTAAAAGAATATATAACGTAGAATGTAGAAAGAGAGAGAATATCTCTGTCCGTTCAAAGCTAGAATTGTTTCAGTAACTTTTCATCTCCTCAAGATTAGAGATCTCCGTTTGCTCTCCTAATCTGTCAGAACGTTTGATTAGAGACCTCGAGTCTTCATTGTGTTTTGGGATTCTGTCATCACAAATGATAAGGGACTTCTGCTTCGATCGATCGAGTCGAGTACGTGTCTTTTTTTAACAGACTGGTCTCATATACGTATGTCTTTGTCAAAGCCATGTGCAGATTTCACATTTTGTATGTAAAGTTGCGTAAGATTTCGAAGCTTCTAGAAAGAATTATTGCCCAAAATCTTTTGTGTCATCTCCAGTCCAGCTTCCGTAAGGGAGAAGTTTCTCATTACATCATAGATACTCGAGGCATTCAGATCTCTCTCTCTCTCTCTCTCTCTCTCTCTCTCTCTCTCTCTCTCTCTCTCTCCATCGCATAGCACTTTTGATTTTAAAGTAACGTAACGATTCCGTACTTTTTGAATGGTCACTCGTAACTTGTAAATTTCAGATTTGATATTTCTTAGAGCATATTTAGTGTTATTTAGTGTTTTTTGTGGAATCTGAACAAACTTTGTTGTGTAACAACGCCTGATTTTGTGAAAGTGTGAAACAAGCTGCAGCAAAGAAAGAAAGAAGTTGGTATACCAAAAAGGTAAAGTGTGTTATATTTTTATTAGTTGCAACTAATAACTAATAAGAACAGTGGTCAGGTAAAAACTAATAACTGATGGTTACAGTGGTTTGAGAGAAACTATTTACATTTTTACACATTGCAAATTTTTGTGTTTTGTGTTTGTTTATTTTTTGTGCATTTATTCATTTTCTTATTGAACTGTGTCTTTTTATTTTATATTTTGTGTGATTAATACTTTTGAAATTTTGTTATTTTCCACATTTTTCTGTATTTTCATTTGCATTCACAATTTAATTGACTTAGTTATTTTCATTGATTAATCGTTGCACATTTAATTAAATTTATCACTTGTGAATTAATTTGCATTTACTTAGAATTCTTTTCAAGTTTTATTATTGTTTAGCACTTGTGAATTAATTTCCAAATTTCAATTATTGCCTAACATTTTTGAATTTTGATTGAATTAATTTTCTTGAATTTTGTGATAAATTAATTTTGATTTAATTTTACTTAATCTGATTCAAGAATTAATTAAACTTTACTTTGTTTTCAAGTAACAGTAATTTTCCCTGATATTGTGAATTTCACTTACAAATTTTGAATTTAATAATAAATTTTTGTATTTAAAATTTCATAAGTGTTTTCATTTCTAACCAGTATATTTGCATATAATTATATTGATGTTAGGTAGAAACATAGAGTGGTAATTGATCTGTTTTCCTTCAATTAACTTGAAGTGACTTAGAACCAGGGAAGTACTTAGACTTCTGAAATCTGGGAAATACTTAGACTTTTAAAGTTGTTGGTGGAGTGATGCCCTTTAATTAATTTAATTACTTACAAGATTACCTCACACCTGTTTTGATGAACTTAGTCTGATTTTCTGCAATACTGGTAAGTTGTTAAGGGATCACTGTTGCCTTTAGAGTATTCAGTCGTTTAGTACCCGTGATAAGGGTTCAGGTGTCTGGCTTTTGTGAGGTATCAATTAATGAATGGTAAGTGTAGTAACCAGATACTTGGCAGTTCGTCACAATATATATATATATATATATATATATATATATATATATATATATATATATATATATATATGCATATCTGTGTGTGCATGCGTGAGGGCGCGCACGAGATTGTAAAAGCAGAATTTGCTTATAAAAGTAAAACTCAGAAAAAAGCAATGCAATCAAATGTGCACTAGAGCATCAATTATGAAAATGTCTACAAGTACCGTCTCCCGACATGAGGACAATTTGATTAATTTGAGCCCTGATGCTAAGGGATGCTAGTCCTTACAACAGGATCAAAGATTATGCCAATCCTGTCTGGTTTCTAAGTAGGTTCACTTTGTCAGTCTTAAGGTTCTTTGCAGCGTGCCTTGGGGCCCATAGCTGCAACAACTTTCAATCCTTTTACTGTACCTTCTTTCATATTCCCTTTCTACCATCTTACTCTCCACCCTCTCCTAACAATTGATTCATAGTGCAACTGCTTTTGAGGCTTTCCTCCTGTTACACCTCTCAAACCTTTACAATGTCAATTTCCGTTTCAATGCAGAATGACATCATACCTCTCAGTGCTTGGCCTTTGGCCTAAATTCTATATTCAGCTCAGTTCAATGCATCGTCAAATAAACGCTGATGCAACTGAGTTTATATAATGGCTTATATTGCTTACATGTTCATAAATGGTGGCATTTTGACATGAACATCTTACATTTTTTCTCCGGGGCAGAGATTCCATGTAACAGATTTGTTGTGCCTTTTGCAAGGTACAACTTATACACTTGTATTTCCTTAGGAAAAGTTCTAACACAGCATTCGTAGGCCGATAACCTCCGCCTAGGCTGAGAAATCCCTTCGAAGAGGTCCGTCGCTTGTTGCTAATCACAAGATTCTATTTTAGTGAATTTATCATCAAAATCCACGGAACTTCTTTGCGTAATCCTGCTATCAAAAGGATTATCTCTCCCTAAAGTAATTTCATTTGTGTTGTAAACAACTTTTTGGAATGGTTAAGATGATGTTCGATGACAAGGAGAAAGACCCCGTAGGAGAGTTAGTGTCATCAGCGCACCTTATGCAGTGCACTGTAGGTGTTACTTAGTAAGCTTCTGCAGCGTGCCTTCGGCCAGTTGCTGCAACCCCCTTTCGTTCATTTTACTGCACCTCCTTTCATATTCCCTTTCTTCCATCTTACTTTTCACACACTCCCGTTACGCCCTTGAAACCCTTTCCTCACAATTTCCGTTTCGGCGTTGAATGACCACATAGGTCTAATCGTTTGGCCTAAATTCTATATTCAATTCAACAAGAAGAAAGTTCATTTCGTTTACCCTGTGAGATGCCAGAGGAAAAATGAAGCCGCTTGAAGACCTGAGAGTAGTAGGTATTGAAGATGATGTACCCAAATATGCAGTAAATGCGCCTCTGTATCGAACTTCTCAATTCCATAGGTCGTAAATTCCTCAGTTTCCACATCCTCCCATTGGAAGTAGTGCAACTGGAACTTCAGAAGTTACAGAGAAGTTGCCATACATTGGTACCCTAATACAATTCTCTTGTATTTTAATAATTTGCATAATTTTTATTTCTTAATTTAATAAGCGACCTCTTCTTTCTGTATTTCCCATAGTCCCTTGTCCTCATATCATGCCCGTCCAGTTTTCAGTAGGTTATTCCTTACGATGACTAAAAGCGAATTGCGTAAATAAAAAAGGAAAAAAAATCTTTGATTCATAAAAAATCTTAAGTTTTTTCATCAATCCAGATACCTGTAAATTATTATTCTGTTGTCTACTCCAAGTTCAGGATAGGTTAACTGGGCACTCGGACAGTAACACACTTTTGGAGTCAGCATTGCATAACACTTCATAGCTGACAGATAATGCCGTACCGTATTCACGTTTAATTTAAGAATAACCACGGTATCTAATCACTTTGTACAAAAACGATATCTTGTGATAAGGGTTGTTTGTCGATGTCGACCTAAGTTTAAAGATGGAATATCCTTGGACACACACAGACACAGATTGCAACCGTCAGGGATTGAGATTGTTGTAAACATTGCTTCACTAGACCTACTTTAACTTTTACTTTCACTTTAAAGTGTGTGTGTGTTTGTGTGTACTGACAGTATAAATGCCAGTGGTATATTTGTTAGAAAAAAAAAAAAACTTATGGCAGACCACATAAGATTTTATAGGCATGATGTGAAAAGATTACCATGTATTGTATCTGAAGAGACAGGAAAAGTTCTAACACAGCTTTCGAGAAATCCCTTCGAAGAGTTCCGTCATTTGTTGCTAATCACAAGATTCTCTTTTAGTGAATTTATCATCAAAATCCAAGAAACTTTTTTGCGTAATCCTGCTATCAACCGACAAGCAAACAGACAAATAAGCCACACACACACACACAAATTAATTACACTTCTCA